>NC_132894.1:10899932-11199932 GCF_030463535.1 Salminus brasiliensis | reverse complement strand
CCGAAGATCAGCAGGTCTAGAAATACCCAAACAACTCCATCTGGCACCAACAATCATGCTAGTTAAATATCATTAATATCATCACATTTGTTCCTCATTTTGATGGTTGTTGTCAACATTATCTGAAGCTGCTGGCCAGTATCTGCATTGTTTTATGAACTGCACTGCTGCCACACAATTGGCTGATTAAATAACCGCACACATACATGTACAGATGTTTCCAAAAAAATGCTTGGTGAGTGTAAATCAGTCAATTTTAATAACCCACCAACAACCCATAACATTGTGAAACCTAAATCATTACTCTGTTGCCTCAAACCACATCAAGTTGTTGTTTAAAGGGAACCCTGACTGTCAAGATATGCAAGTCTCAAACAGGTATACATGTCCAATATTATTAAAATATGTATAAATCAAGAAAATACTTTACGTATTAATAACAAAAGACTTAAAAAATTAAGTAATGCCACAGAAGTACCACTTTACAACCCTTTTACAGCAGCTGAGGAACATTACTGATTGTCTTATTTACCATAAGACCAAAAAAGGGCTTCAGATGTCTGCTGCAATTGTTTTCTTTTGAAGGCAGCTATATGATACACTGCTGTTTATTTCTATAGATAGCAGAATGTTACATCATACCAGAAACCACAAAACACCCACATTTAACACAGTTTGAGGCGTGTTTGGTGATTTAGCCTTAAAGTTTATAATGTGCTAAAACAGGAACTATACACTTCCATTACTTGTTAAGCAACATTAGCCTCATAGCTTCATACAATTCACTCATTTACCATGAATTTGCGACGCAACAAACCCTGTAGATCTAAAAGGAACCTTTCCTATTCTTGCTAAACAATTAAAACATCTGCCAAGAAGACTCATGAGTGGGAGAGTTTTCGTGCAAATGTAGACATCTTTCATGATGATAAAGAGGTTAGGTGCAGGCTTAAAACAACAGCGAGGCACAGGAAGTGCCTTCAACCACACACCTTTACACTACCATGCATGCATCACTCAGCAAAGACTGACACAAAGTGGGAGTCCATGGTAAACCAATCAGCAGCATGCTCTGCTACAGAGACTGTCTGTAACAAAAAGACAAAGGAAATGGCGAGGTCTTTTATCTGCAATACAATACACTTGCTTATATAAGACAGAATCAGACCACAGTCTTACATTTGTAAAAAAGGGGGAAAAGTGTGTTTTGTGGCATTTGGTGGAAACAGGTAATTTTATGAAGAAGAAACTGATTTTCTCTGCATTAAAGATTTTATGAATAAACACACAGGGCGTTTACAGTTAGAATTGTTCGCAGTGGTGGTGAGAAAATTCCCCTTACTTTTAATCATTATAAATGGGCTCCCTCATGCCTAAGACATTGTGTTATAATACTTTTGTGACAGGATTTTGACCCAAAAGATGTTTTTCACAGCCCCCCAGAACTGAACTTGCCCACCTCTGTCATAGAAGAACCACTTTTGTTTCCATAAAGAACCATTTTTGTAATAGAGATGTGACCATTAAATTAATAAAACAACCTTTGAATCAAAAGAAAGGTTTTGGGTCTTTTAAAGGTTCTTTACACTCACACATCTCTATGACTGGCATGGTTCTTTTTATAGCCAAAAGTGGTTCTTCCATGGCATCGCCATTTGTTGCACCTTTATTTTTAGACGTGTACTTCACCATTAGACACACTACATAAGAAATCACTGATGTGTACATTCCCTGAACATTTTGTATAGTAAATGAATGGCTATATGGGCTTTTCTAGATGCTATGACCCCTGGTTTCTATTAAAATCAGAGTTGGTACTCTGATTTCTCTATTATGCACCATTTCACTCCAGACCACACTCTGAACGTGTATCTCAGCAGTTGAGTTACACTAAAAAATAGGTGGAATTCCATTTTAATAAATAGCATATTTTTTCTGATTGGATACATGTTAACTTGGTAATTGTCCCACTACACAACCTTCTTCTCCTTATGTGCAAAAAAAGTAATAAACACTACTTTAACAAAGAGCTCAGTCATAGAACAAGGGCTTAGCTTCCAAATCCTCAGGCAATCTTCTTCTCTTCCATTTCCATTCCTTACCCGAGCCAGGTAAGCATGAACTGGATAACAAATGAGCTGGACAGTGATAAAATATGGTCTAGCTAAATGTCCCTGAGGACTGCAGTGAAGTTTCCTGCAATAAGACGCCTTATTACATAAAGTCATAGTGCATGGGTTGAATCAGATGGGTTAAATGAGGAACACAGTGTCATGCTAATGCTGTGGTCTTGAAATACTTTCCTAACCCACCACACCCCACTACAAAAAAAAATAGACCATGGGTTTTGGGAGAACTACATACTACATATGAATATAATTGCCCTATTATTACCAACTGCTAGGCTATCTCCTAATATTACTTATACTTATAATAATAACTACACAATGCACCAGTTTGCTCTTAACAAATTCAATAGTTCCTTGTGTCCTTTTTATTGGTTCAGTTCCAGGTTTCTTTACCTGACTGAAAATATACAGGCACCTAAATCCTGCATTGACCTGTGATGAGCTTTGTGGTACCTTGCATTTGTCTTACTGGAAAAACTAATCATTTTCCATGGATGTCCACCAAAAAGAAGGCCCAGGTCCCTTCTGTCAGTGTGACAAGAAGACGGCTATAGTCATATATAAGCCTATTGCATTTATGGATTACATGCAAGTTTATGATCCACAAGCATACTGCCTTTTAAACTAAAGGCACTTTCTGGAGGAAACAGGTCCATTTAGCCCAAATCTGATTTCTCGCTCTGATTTCTTACATATTTATTTCACTATTTGAATAGATGATGATCAGTACTACACAGTCAGAATCATTCATAATTATTATTTTTTACTTTAGTTTTACTCCTTTGGTATATTAGTGAGGAAAGAAGTCAATCTTTTCTCAGTTATATTTTATTCATTCATTTTCAGTTTGTAATGATTTTATTGGTGTGTGTTTTCTTGAATTTCTTAATATTTGTGATTATTTAGGCTGGCTCAGATCGCAGATTTCTTACACTTTATTTTAAACCCAAAGTAGCACAATATGCAGCACTGTAGTTCTTCTCAGTGCATGTATTTTTATTTTGAATTATTTAATGAATTTTTACATTGATTTTGTGGTTGTTATTTTTCCTTCTACTTGAGTTAACATCTCATTAAAGTAGCACTACTTTTCCTTAGAACGACCTTTTTACGAGAAAGCTCTCAAAATCGATAAGGTGTTTGTCTTACCATGGATTTTAGAGTAGAGATTTAGTTTCACGCAACTGCCATGACATCTTGAGTCATCGGGAAAGAATATGCGGTTGTTTTTCTGATGAACGAGGATCTCTCTCGATGGATAACCAGCTTCAAACTGTTACAGCTTCACCTTCCCCCACCTGTATTCGAACTAGCCCCGCCTCATCCACCCACCCCTGCGTTACTATAGGCTGACAGTCTCTCGGTTCGTACGCTACGATTGGTCATAACTGGGTCACTAGGGCGTGGCTTGCCGGAATGTGGGTGGGAAAAGAAATAAAGCGCCTCTGCCGCACATCAGGAAGCAGCGTAGAAATGACTGAAATGAATTAAATAAAACAGCTTTAACTTTACTGTCTGTTCTCTTTTTGGATTATATGGCCAATCTCATTTCAGATAGTCTTAAAATTGTTTGTGTTTTATTTAACTGTATTCAATTCTGTTTCTTTTTTTATTTTGTTGAACAAATGCTGTATAACATTATGAATAATTTTAGAGGGGGTTACCTGTTCATTTCAGAATGTAATGTACCCTTTAATCATGGTTTCCTTTTACTTTATAGCACGACACCACAGTTAAAAAAAACTATTCTTTAGTCTCAGTCATCAAAACTTAACAGCTCTCGAAAAAAGGCAGAATTGTAGATGTGAGGTAGACTATTGAGAGCCCATTGGGACAGAAAGATGAAGCAGCAGTTTGTCTCCCTCTGCCTCCCACAAAGGGAATTGCCCCTTTTATAGTATTAAAAGAAAAAGGGATAGGAAATTTTGTTTACATGAATAAAAACCGTGTCAGACTATGGGGAAATTATAGGTCGTTTCTAAGCCTCTATATAATTTGTGCCCTAGTATGGAAACTGTATTTTTTTTTTCTTGGAATGGTTTAAGGATAAGATTTCATCACATTAAAGTGACAAACCGTGAACCTCAGACAACGTATCGCCTCTTCAACAAAACATGACTATAAAACAGGGCTGTGGAACGGGACAATTCCAAAACATGTTAAATAAGATAAGATAATAGAAAAGAAATAGAAGACACATATTTACGTCCCTAAAATCTACATGTAAATGCACACAACCCACTAGAAACCCTGTTTGTAAAAAGCTGTTGAGATTTCTGCAGCATCAATGTATGTCAATGTGTGTAATGTGTGTAATGTAAATCTGAGGAAACTGCAGCACTAATCTAAAAACATTACACATCACTTCGGCTCAGTAGTGCTTGGACCCTGACTGCTATGATGAATTCCGCACAAAGACGAGTCTGTATAAATTTGTAATGGAGACCGGCCCTATTAGGCCATTCAGATATAACCCAATCCTGGATCAGGTTTTTTCTTTTTTTTTTTTACTTTTCTTGTCAGGTGATGATTCCCAGTGAGAATTCATGTCATGGTCAATTATGGACTAAGGAGTAAACTGAGTTCTGAGATGTTATAACTGCGTAAAATATAAAAGTGTTTAAAAAAATTATAACTTTTTGTTTGTATCGTTAAATATTAAAACATTAATCTAAAATGGGTTGCTTCAAAGAGTTGCCCAACCATAAATTAAAGTAAAGGTAACACTTTACAAATTCTTAAAAATGCACAAGTTATAATAATGATCATTTATGTATGGTCTAATAAACACTATAATCATTTTCCTCATATGTGTACAAATAAAATCACTATCAAAAATGAACAACATCTGTCATATCTGTAGAAGATAACAATATGATTTCTATTCTAGAACACAAAACAAAAAGAAGGAAACAAATTTAGAGCCATGAACTCTTCATTGTAGCTCAAATACCAAACAAAATGGAAGGATTTCACTTTTCAAAACTGTTCGTCTGACCCAGCATCATACCACCCCACAAAAAACTAAATCATGAAGCCCCATTCCTAAAATAACATACAAAGACTACAATGGAGGTGTATTCATAAAATGTAGGGCTTCATTTACAGAGTTCTAGGCAACCTGACCTGCAAAAAAGCTTGTTTTTTGCAACAAACCCAATACACGTCAACACAAGGCCTTTCCTATGACACCCTTTTCTATTTTATGAACAAAAGGACCCCAATGAGTGTGCTTTTGATGGATACACTTGCACACGTCTGAAAGAACAACAATAACATCCCACATCCAACTTATCTTCTTTATGAAGCATTCTCTTATCAGTTGGACAGACTTAAAAGGCTAAAATCATGCAGTTTCTCTAATTTAATTGGCATTGACTCAAAAAATAATTACAAAAATTTATATTCACTTAGGAAAATCACACCAAGCAGCTATTATTCTCCCTTTTAAGCTGCAGAGATGAATGTACATGCTCTTCTTTAAAATTCTGTCTTAACTTCCCTGCAGTCAGACAGAAGTTTTAACAGGCAAACTCTTTCCCTCCAGGAGGAAAAAAAACCCCAAACAACTCTAAACTAGAAATAAAAAAACACATACACACATCTCTACTACATGTTCATGGCATGTACATGAACCCTAAAAAGCTGAAAGAGAAAACAAAGACAGCCAGTACAGGCCCAAACTGACAAAATTATAAAACGTGTATGAGAATGAAAGCATCTGTTGAACACAGATGACAAGCTAACTGACTACAGGACAGTTTCTGGATTGCACCTTTTATCACAAGGCCATGATAGACAGGCAACGTTCTGAGGCAAGCGATTTAAACAGTAGATATTGCCAGTAGTTTAGTTCTTTAAACCAAAGGTTAAAAACAACAAAAAAAGTTTTTAAAAAAATGGTTGTTTCTAAATATACAGATATCCATAATCCAACTGCGACCAACAGGCTTCTCTGAATGAACTTCACACCACTGGCTCCGACTCTATACACCAGCTCAATGTTTTCCACAGCTTAAACCTAAACTTGAGTGACAGTTTTTCTTTCTTTATGATAACAGCTTAAATGGACGCTCCATTCCAAATTAGATTTGTTGTAAACATGCCTGAACTCCAACAATGGTGCCTCTGCTTTTCAGGTTTACACACTGCAGAAAACCCCCTCACTTCTAATGCTGAATCTTGAAGGTGGGAGGAACCTTCAAACAAACATTCTGGAGAAAGTGACTGCTTAAAAGCCCAAAATTCCAGCTATATTTTTAAGTCTGTACATCAGATGCTAAGGTAACAGGTAGAGCTTCATCATTGGGTGGGAGTTGTCAATTGCTTTATGACTTACTGTTTAACATCAGAAAACACTGATTAGAATTTTAATATTAAGATTGCTTCAAAAACGCTGAAAGATTGTATTTCCTGACAGGCATTGAGGCTTTTCTTAAAACTTGCACAGTAAAGCAGAAGCACTTAGTTTTGGCTCAAAAACACATTTCTAAAATCCTTTAAAAGATTTACCCTAGGTCACCTGAAACATGACTGACTAATGACATTAAAATCAAACTACAACGTGATTCATGTGGGTCTGGATAATGACGTAAAACCAACCGTTAAACACTGATCATCAAGAAAGTACCGATTTGAACAAAAGAGCATGGTGAACAGACATCACACATTCATAAAGGTTTCCATTCATGATAAAGCCATGATTACGCCTCACTCAGAACTTCTACAAAAATAAATACATGAAAATATTTACAAACTACGAGCAATATTCCAATTTTGGAATTTAAGAAACCTTTCATGAAGGTCAAACGATAATGCATGTTGTCCCAGTGTGGCAGTTACTGAAGTGTTTCAACTTCCGATGTCATAGCGATCTCTTTCTGAAGTACTCTGAGAGCAACAATCACATCTTAAAATGTATAGATTTGTAGTATTATGACAGCAGACATTATAAATTAATAATTAGAATGCTGAAACGTTCTTGTGCAAAACAAAAACCTTGATTTGTACTAAGCCACTGTTCAACTTATATGTATTCCAACATGGTTCAAATTAACTCCGCACCTTCTTTTTGAGTATTTTTGCAAACAAACAAACAAACAAACAAACAAACAGGTGTGAAATAAATATGAGGACCTGGCCCAGAAAACCTAAAATGTGAAAAGAACCACCACTGGTTTCAATACTTCAGGTCCACACAAAACAAAGTGTCCTTTTACTGTTAAACAGGTTTGTTTATCAGTTTGTCCGCTTATACGACATACTGGTTGGAGCCGTAGTTCATCGTGTAGGTCTGCCGGCTGTACTGAAAGTGGTCACTGAGAACGTTACTCCGGCCATACTGAAGGTCTGAGCCTTGTTTAAAGGACGCTGAGCCATTGGACAGGGATTTGTCGAATGAAACCATGTCCTGTGCAGAGACTGGCAGAAGTTTCTTCTTGGCCTCCTGGTTGGAATCATATTTCGCCTGGCGGACAGCAGAAAGAAAAACAAGTCAAAAACAAAAGTGTTTGGACCTTACGCAGATATCATGCATTCCACCAAGCATGGTTTAAACAGCAAGATAATCACAAGCTTTATTAAACAACAACAACAAAAAAAACACAAATTAAAAATACCTACCTTATTGTATAGAAAGACACCCAGGATGGCTGTCAGCATGCCCAAGATATTGGAGAGGTTGACTGGGTTTCTCAACATCAGTAAGGATATGGTGATGACCATGATCCTCTTGGTTGCGTTGGCAACCGCATAACTAAGCGGACTGACAAGGTTTAACACACTAAAGGCAATCATGTTTTGTGCAAAGTTGCAGATGCCACTGATGAGAAGCAGCACTAATGTTCCAGTCCAGTTGGAAACCTCTGACTAAAAAAGAAAAGAAAGAAAGAAATTGTGTTAAAAATCATTGTTAATTCTCCAGATTTATACAGCTCTAACCCTCCTCTACTTCGGAAGTAACTCAAGGTGGCGACACTCCTGTCCTGTTCACAGTTGGTATTTACATCCATCCTGACTCCCTGATTTAAAGTGTACAATGAGACCTATAGCAAATCCAGGTGGCTTGAATGTGCCTCCAGACAAAAAAAACAATGCATTTTGCGCTGGGTGCTTCTTTGTACAAATACTTTTGCTATTGCTGTAATGACTCCATTGATTACTCGGACCTACAAACGCTAGTGTGTGGGTGACTGATACTTGAGTAACTGTATTACAATGAGTCTCCAAGACTCACTGAATCCATGAACCTGTACGTACCCTGAGCTCTCCTAGTTAGCACACGTTTTCATCCGTTATATGGACTAATAACTGCTTCGAATAAATTTACTTACCAAGTCTCCATCGACAAGAAATGAAGATAAGTCGACTAAGACCCATGTGGGCAGCATGAACAAAACTGCATTGAAGCCAAGGATGTTGAGCAGACGGAGGTGGTGGACTCTTGTGTCACGCAAAACCTAAGAAATACAGTACATTAATCTCAACCTTTAAAAACTTGTACACTGAAGTAACCACTTCAGATGCTTCTAGAAAAGGAAAAAGGGTGAAAAAAAAGCTTTCATGTACACTTACACAATTACAAATAAGCTACCACATCTCTTATGTTCACAATATATCATCTTGACATACAGATATAAATACTCCACTCTTGGAAAGTTCCTTTTTACTTGCAAAGAGCATTCAACTGTACAGCAACAGGTGCGCTGCTGATTTGAACTGACTGCCTATGCACATCATGCATTATGTACCATGGTGTTCATCTTTTAATTTCACAAGCAGTAGGGTTTGTCCCTTTTTCTGAGTATTTTCAAACTGTAATACTTTCATACACTCAGAGATGTAATCTTCATACTGTTTCATTTAAGTCCCATTTCAGCAGCACTTGGAATAATTTAATGTTGCTCATCTCACTTTTTAGCTACAGCAATCATTGTAATCGCATCTTAAAAAGAGTTGCACAGTGCTAGTCAAACCTCAGTCCCTATGCTATTAGATATGCTAAGGCAGGGTTCACATTACATTTCCCTTGAGGCAGAAATTCAAGGCATATTGCACAGCCTTTATTTTTGTCCTGGGGGGTGGGTGGGGACTCCCAAGCTTTTCTTTTGAACGCTGCTTCTGTCTGTTCATCTACTTGTTGCTAAACAACAGCAGCACTGTCACAGCCAATTAGCTGTTCTACCTAACTATCACTGGTGTGAACAGAAAGAAAACCAACACTTGCCTTTGCCCACTTCATTTCTGTAGCAGTGATTGCCAGTCCTACTGAGCTACCATTGCTCTGAACATGTTAGAGTTTTCTCTGCTGAACAGACCAGGTGGAATAAATTAAATAGGGCCTAATTAGTCTTTCCTGAGGTGAACTGGGTGTGTAATGGAAAACACTACAATGCAGGGAATACAGGACAGTGTTACTCAAGGATCTGGACTCAGGTCTCTTGTAAGCAAGCCAAGCGTGTGTATTGCTACTCATTCAATCTTCCTAAATAAATATTAGATTTAACACGCAAGTATAATTTTGCGAAACTTTATAGACACAGGTTACTGGCTGAGACTGAATACAACTGCATTAAAGCACCTACCTTTTTTGAGAAGATGTTTTGTAAAGAAAAGCAAAGCGTAGCTGCTAGAGCACTGACTAGTCCAGAGACATCAAAGGAGAGTTCTGTGACTGTGGCCAACAAGACCCCGCCTATGATGGGTATAAGTGACACATAGACCTATACAGACAAAAATAAGAGGTGGGGGTGGGGGGGGGGCATCATAACACAACAAATTGGCATGTTAAAACATCTTAAAACACAGAAAGTCAAGTGAAAACATTTCACCTAAAATTAAAACTGTAGCCTGGAAAAAAACTTCAGTAAACATCAGTAAAATCACTTACTTTTGTGGTTTGCTTCTCTTTCATAATTATTCTTGATAACAACACAACCCATATTGGCATGGTGGCTTTCACTGTGAACAGAAGTAAAGAGGGAATCAGGGCATGCCTACAAATCTCAAAGAGCAACAGTAACCAGTATAGCATGGATTCATAAGGCTGCAAAACACAGACTCAGACTAAATTAAAAATCTCATATCACATTGGCTTGGGGCAGTTTTACTACACTGTCAAATGTATGACAACACCCACATATCAGAGATGCTTTCCTTCCACGTTAAACTAGTCAGAGATCAAGTGTCCAGATTGTCCACATTGTTTTACACCATCCCTGTAGGGCTAGGCGATGTATCATCAACACAGACGTTACACATCATAACATTAACCTCCAGTTTTATCAAGATAAATATTAACATTTGATCAATATTAAGATTTATTCCCATAAAGGCACTGGTTCCTGTTGACAAGCAATGCAGGGAGCTACCGTAAATGTACTGAGTAACTTGGACTGCTTTAACAGAACTGCTTAATTTTCAGAAAAGAAGATTAAGAGCAGTTTTACTCTCTAAAATGTGCTTTCTGTGTAGCAGATCATTACAATAACGTCCGCTGTTTTTAAGACATTTCTCCACAGCATTGTAGCAGTACTCAGGAAGTAGGAGTCCATCACCCGATCACGTGATGTCGTGATAACTTACTAAAATATCGTGATATTAAATTGTACATTTTATTGCACATTCCCGTCACCAATTTTTATTTTCGTCGTGGATTCAGAGGGCAAAGTAAACAAAAACATGTTCTGACAAACACATTATCGTCCAGTTAAGTTTCAGTGATAAATCGGGCCCAACTCTTTTGGCTACGTAGCTGGACCGAGCCGGAACTTGGGCACTTTCTTCAGATTTAGCTGTTAGCTAGTTAGCTAAGCTAGCACCGACCGCTGGAGTTGGTTCCTGACAGCTGGTCATATTCCCTACAGGTTTTACTCCGAGAAGAAAAACAGAACACAAAATAAAAGAGTCATTGACAGAAGCTAAAAAGGATCATGCCAACGTTGGTCGATTTAATTTAAGGCTGAATTCAACTAGTGGAGATCAGTGAGCGGGTCTAAATTGGTAGCACCGGTCTCCAATTGACGTCGTCAGGCTAGCCACATGCTAACAGAGACTCGTGTTGACTTAAGTGAAAACGGCGAGAAAATCCAAAAAGAGGGACATGGGAGACAAAGAAAACTTACCAGTGTGAGCGTACGACACGGGCACCTTCCATATGCTGAAGTGAGCCGACACAGAAGCGAAATATTTCCCAAAAGCGAGAGGGAGGATGTACCATCGGTAGTATCTGCCAGGTACTTCAGACTTAGGGACTCCCCAGGCTCGCAGTAGCGGCGGTAGAAAGACGACGATAGACATGATATGGAAGAGAGAGACGGTGACCGGGTATGGAAAGCTATTCAGGATTATTTTGTTAATGACGTTGCCGCCAGAGCTGACGGTATACCAGCACAGGCAAAGGAGAGCGATCCGCACTCCCTCCTTCACGGGCGGACGCTCCACCGCAGCCATCTTCCCAGTGTCGGCTCACCGGCGGCTGCAGCTTCTTACGTGGAGCTCAAACTTCGTAATGCAGAGGGAGGGGAGGGGAGGGGAGGGGAGAGAAAGGGAAGGGGGAGGGATATGGAGACCAGGCTATATTCAAGACATTCATCTGTTGCTAATGGCTCTACTCCAGCTCTAGGGAGCTGAGTTTAGCTTTTGAAGGAAGTGTGATCTATTTTTCTGAGATGTCTGGATATTAAGGATTCAGTGCTCCGTTACAGATAAACCTACCGAGTCAGACTGGCTCACAGTGCTGATGATGAGACCCCAGACGTCTGAAGCGTTCAGTGCATCTAAAAGCTGCACCAAGCTGATGACCAAAGCTGTTCCCAATATTCATTGACTACTAATTTACAATGATCAGCATTACATGCACATTTCAAAAAGCATGTGTACCGTCCCTGGTGGGTTTGATTAATACATAAAATGGATTATATTAGTAGCTATTGAAACCCCCGTGTGGAAGTGGATCCCACTACTACACATGCATGGAAGTCTTGAACCTGGAAGGTTCTGTACAATGCACAATTTCACATCAAACCACTGTAAATGACTAACACCTTTCACAAAATGAAAACCACACACGGATAATATTCCTAAGGACATGGGAGGGACACTTTATTGATGAAAAATCATATTAGTAAATTCTGTTATGCCACTGTAAATAAAATTCATGATTGGAAAATGTGATACATGTGAGACAGACATTTTATAGGCCACTGAGAGAAAATAGGGCTGTAAACGTAACTACACAAACCCTTACATATTATGATTTGCTTTAGAAAACCTGCAGCAAACTTACTTTCATTGCACTCTTAACATAATGTCCCTGCTTGGCCACTTTTATTGCTGCTAGCAGCTGTAACAACTCACGTACTTGAACAGAAAAGTGGGATTTGTTTAAATCATAGGTGTCTTTTTTTGTCACCATCTTTTGTAGCCACCTGCATACCACACCCATCCCTATTGTTCTTATACTATCACAAAAGTACTGACAACCCACACAGACACAAAGTCAGAATAAATAGGTCAAAATCATTGGAAAACGATACACTACGCCATAAATCTGGACCAGACAAAGTGTACCAGTGGCACATTGAACAGCTTTTTATTACCGGTTTTAACAACCCATTTTTACTTATTACCTGTTTTAACAACCCAAAACAAACACAAACAGTGAGAATAAATAGATACAAAATGTTAGAAAACAATTAATATAGAATCATAAATCTGGACCAGGTCTAAAGATTGATCCTGAGACTCACTTTTTTACCATGTAAATGGTTTTAGTCTATGCAAACATATGGCAGAATATTGAGTTTACTTCCATCCCCGTATGCATCCAATGATATGCAGTCAGTCCAACCAAACCAGTTGCCCTTACTGTCATAACAGCCATTAACCCCTGACCAGTGCTGATTGTGTATTTTGTTGAGGTCTTCTGGCAGGACGTCTCTGCTTTTTCCTGGAAGGTCCGTCTCAGAAACACTTGGCACCAGCAGACAGACTTTGTTCGAGTCAGTCATATGGTCTTCTTCATGTTTCAAGTACTCGGTCATTCGGTCAAGAGAGTGTGACCCTGGAGTTTGACTTCCAGTCTTTAGCAAGTTATTTTGAAGGTTTAAGTAATATTTCACAATTTCATTCTGTGATAAATCTTTCCAGTTTGTCTTGTGCAAAATGCTGGGTGAAGAAGTAGAAGGGCTTTGCTTCAGGTTGTCCAATTCACCAACATCTACCGCTGAACTGTGCTGCTCCTCAGTCTGGTGGACTGATGAAGGTCTAATTTGTTGTGTGAACGGATCAAAGGTTAATTTACGATTTTTTACTCGAGCAGACCGACTGTCTTCTGCTAAATGCCCTTCCTGATTGACAGCATAGTCTCTTGACTGATGTTTCCTTCGCTTTGCCTCAGAAGGTTTGACATCCTTTTCAGTTTCTACGTTGGTGACCTCACTGAGTAAGCCTGGGTTAGGCCGCTTTAAGCCTCTGGACTTGTTTTGCATATTATGCATGTGTTCAAGTGTCCGTTCATTGTTTTCAAAAGGTTCGTTATCTTTATACTGTGGTAAGGCATCTATTGTTTGCAGACTCTCCGTCTGCTTACCATGGACAGAAGAGTTTAATGAAAGTGCGGAAAACGGTTCAGAGTCAGAACCTGTAAATGCAGCTGGCCGTTTGGACGCTACCACTGGCTTTACTGTTCTAGGACTAGGAGGAGTGTGGTGACTTTGCAATTTTTGCTGCTCCTTCTTAGTAGCAGCTCTGTCCCTCTGTCCATACTGTTGCAACACTGAAGTTCTAAGGACGGCATGAGCATTAGATTGTTTGTTGAGTTCAGGAGACGGGAGATGAGGCTTGACAGTACTGGCCTTTACTGAAAGAGCTGAACCAGGAAAAGTATCTGGACCCCCAATATTTCCACTGGCTGATGACAGTGCAGAAATCTGTCCATAGGCTGATGTTTTTGAGACCTTTAACTTGTGGCCTGAGTTGTCTTCTGCTTTTTGTTCACTTTTGTGATTAATGAGATGAAACCGGTCTGTGTTAGAAGAGTAGCTAGTGTGCAAAACTGGCTTCTTGTCTGTATCTGTGGCACTCTGGACAGATCTGGTAACGGGCAACGGTTGAGCCTGGATGCATCCATTAATAGTGCTTGAAAGTTCTTTTGGCAATTTCTCATTCTGCTGTGGCTCAATCAGCTTCCTCCAAGTACGCACAAGTTTCTTTGCACGCTTAGCCAGGTCTTCATCGCTGGTCCACTTCCTCAAGTCATTTATCAGCTTCCCAAGCCGGGTTTCCTTGAACACAGTCACAGGCAGTCAGACTTTAACTGTAGTCAATATCAATAAGCCACAATTTTGACAATAAATAAACACAAATGCCCTGCTTTACAGAATGTTTATATTACGCTTTTGCATCCTAATAAACTGGAAAACAACAATAATTAGAGATTCACCTGCTAAACTCTTCTGTGCATAAAGGAGTAGAGTCAGAGTATGTTACTGTGAGGATTCAGAGTTAACCTGAAGTGTACTGCACATTATCTCTAGTTTGCTGAGCTACTTACAGGAGAACAGCCGCGTGTGACATTTAAAAGGCAAAGATTAGTTTGTAAGGATCATTAACAAGATGGATAAATTCCAAGAAGTGAAATCTGCATCCTCTCATTATTTCTGAGGGCATTACCTGCCCACATTATTTATTAAGAACTTGGCAAACCCAGTCAAGAGGTCCTGGCTTATGCCAAATAACTGATCCAAATTAAAGATAATATACTGATCAAACACTGAATTTTGCATGCTTTAATTTTGCTCTGCTCCAATAATTCAGGACTGGTGTTTTGGAAAATCACTTTTATTATTATTATTATTATTATTATTATGATTATATTTATTTTATTTTAATTCACAAATAATAATTCTTTAGTAATATTTAAATTAAATTAAAATTAGTGAAAAGGATTCACACACACACTCATACGGGCTGTAGAATGCAACCAGAACAAGTAGTAATGATGACAACTGACACAGCCGAATGATAATCATATTTGTAGGTGTAATTACTAAAAATACTATGCTTGAGACTTTGCCCACTTTTTGCTCTTTATTGAATATAAAGTGGAACCCAAACAACCTTGAATTTAGTTACCACCCAAACATCACTTACCTCAAGTGCCTCCTTGGTGATTGGATATTTCTCTAGGTTGGATATTACATCCAAAACAGCCCCCATGTTGTGGATCTGCTAAATGACAGCAATAGAGGGGTGTTTAAAGTTTTAAAAAAAGGAATAAGCATGTGTTGCCACGTATTATACAAAAAACATTTGCTTCCATACAGTTTTTTAGAGATAGTGTTGGAACTGACCTTTATTTTTTCTTTTTGAAAAAATACACTTCAGTCTCCACAAATTAATTCTACAATGAATAACTGGGTATGAACATGAAAAAAGTAATAACAAGCTGAAATCTGACCCAAAGTCTGAAATAAGATCACGTAACCATATAATCTTTTATACTTGTAATGTAAAAAATTGCCCTATGATTTGAGCAGTGACTGATTTTTCTCAAGTGCTCAAGTCAGACATTTCTTTGCCTGGGGCATTTTTTAAACATTTATCCTGGGAAATGATCTTGTGTCTTTCTGAGCCCCAGAAATGAAAGTTGAAGGGTTTCACTGCATTTAAATGAACTCTCAAAAGTGCACCTGCAAAATGTTGCCAAAGTTTCAGGTTTCTGTTCACTCTGTTAAAAACATGCAAATTTGACTCACACTCCAGTAATTACACTATTTGTGAGAGAAGTATGTAAATGCTAATCTCTAGATTGGAAGAATTCAACCACAAAGCGTTGAAAAAGCTTAAAAGTAACATACGATAGGCATGTAGGTGGTGTAGATATAAAGTGTCTGCTGAAGCCTTGTTAACATTCCTTGTGATTTGGATTTAGGGGAATCTCTAGCATACCTCTAATGTGTTTAGTTTGGTATGTATTCCAGTTCACATTACCTTGTCAACTTGTTAACCAAAAGCTGCGCCAAGAGCTCAGACTGTCTGCTAATGTGACATTAACTCAGTCTGTGGAAACGTGAAAGCTGGCAACTGCTATTTACACACAGGACTAATGAAGTAAATACAATACTAGCACACAAAACAATGGTTTTATAATATAGCCTAATGATACACAACAGACAAGCCTGTAAAACACACGACACCACATTTGGATCTACAGTTCCCACACTAAGGTTAGATGGTTTGTATACAGTAGGACTGTACATTGACTGTAATGACTAAAACCTTTCATTGTTTACACGGAGAAGGTCCCTCTCCACTGAGACTCAGGTAATAAGGCTGGCTTTGTAACAGTGGCTACCGCGGAAGTGCTAGCAGAACTGCTGAAGCACTACAGTAAACATTTGGACAGAGTAAAAAAAAAACACTTCACCTTCAACTAGCTAACACCAGACCCTCAGACAGCGGGTAACCGCGTGTTGTGTTTCAGACAGACCCGCTTCAGTACTTACATTACTCTGTTCATCTATAGCCTGCAGCAGTCGGTCTCTCAGCTGCTGAGGGGTTGTCGAAGCTGTTGTCATGGCCGTACCGAGATTTAGCTAGCGGTTCTCCGACGACCGAAGCCTCCAACAGACTGAAAGCCGTTGGCGAGACCTAAGATATCCGCTACATAACTTAAACCGTGTTCGCTGGACCTTCAGACGCGGACACGGCTGAAGGGGACAGAGGAGATGTGGACTGACGGCTGGCGACCACGCACACAGGGCCGCTACGAGCCGTCCTTTCAGTCATGTGATCGCTGTCGACCAATGCCCGTGAGGCGCCGCGCGCACGACGGGAAATTGCAGACAACGGGAGAGAGCCAAGGAACTTCTAGAAACGACATTGCCATGGCAACCGTAAGGTTTTTTTTGCGTGGCAGTGACAACATGGGGGTTTTTACATGTAAAAAATTCACAAGTAAAAAAAGTAAAAAAAATATTGATACATGTTTTTGCATGAAATTATTACAAATGAAAATCTTACATTTACAAATTCAGAGCTTACTTACAATAATGACTTTTAAAACATAGTTTAAATGCGCATTCCCTTTTTAATAAACAATAACACAATTATTCCCTTCTAAAATTAATTGGGGAATGCTAGGCTGATATATATATAGATATATATATATATTTGTTTTTTTTATTTTACTCATAAAAGTAAAAAAAAATCGTATAACTGCTTATTTATTGTATTTATTTATTTAGTATTTTCTGTTTTTACTAGTGCTAGTGATGTTTACCTCATTTCTGATACCTTGAAATTAAAACCTTCGTTTTATCACTTGTTGAAATAATTATGTATTTCCAGAGAGTCTTTACATTTCTTAATTCAACAGTTATGTTTTATGAGAACAGTGTAGAGACTTTTATTTTATTGTTTGGAGCTACAAAAACTGCAATTACACAACACTTATACTGTATAGACCTTTTATAGACTACATTTATTAACTTGTAGTATGACAGAAAAATAGGGAAATATGTGCTTTTGTGTCTCTCCTTTTTTAGACATTTTTTTTTACACCAAAATTGATAAACTGCCAATTAACCCCTTTATTCTCACGGTCACTTCAAAGTAAATAGTTAAGCAATAATACTTTCCTTTCAACATATATATAAAAAATATATATCAATAAACTGAATGAATGAATGAATGCTTCCTTCCTCCTCCCTGCAGTGATCTGGTGTTACTGATGACAATGGGACAGGACATCTCATATTTTCTTAAATTGAGAATGTGGGATACGTTGAAGTAATGCAGACTCACTGAAGTTTAAGCTCACCTACTGTAACATGTATGATGTGTAGGTGTAAGAATTTGTACACACTAATGCCCAATAATGGTAATGAAAACTGACCGGTTTTGCAGGGGTTTTTCCCCAACCAAGTCACAACTGCAAGTGAACTGAGAAATGAAAAAACCCCCTAAAAGAAAAAACTTGAAGAAAAAAAAAATGTAAGCATTTCAGGCATTTAAAAAAATACCACTTTAATGCATTTCATAAATGATTAAAGATCGTGATCTGACATGATGTAAATCAGTTTTTAATAAAGGTCACTGTTGAATTCCCTCGAAACAAAAAGTAAAGTCACTTTTGGACTTTCAGTGAACTACTTTGAACCAGCACCCCCCCCCCAAAAAAAAACCCCAAAAACAAACAGTATTTAAAGCAACCTGTTAAAGCATTCTAAACAACTGTGAAATTTTTCATCATGTTAAAAATGAACAATTTTTGTAAAATAATTAATATCATTTACATGTTTAGCTTGCCACTAACCCCACTGAGTAAACAGGAAAACAATTAGAGAAACCCCCAAGTTGGCCAAAAGCATAAGTTAATGGAACACTACCCAAAAAGGTACATTACTGCACCGCTGTATTAATTTATATATAATTAAGCGTGCAGCTGATATTCACAAAAACTTTTCATATCTGCCTGCGAACATGAGCACATCAACTGACATGCAAATCCAGGAGAGATGTTCAGTCAGTTTGACATTGACAAAGACAATATGGTCAATATTAATCTCAAACCCTTGACCTGTACGAATCTGGCTTACTGTCTGTCACACTGAGTACAACACATCAAATTACTGGCAAAACATCTTGCTCCGAGAGGTCGGTTGTTGGTGCTTTTTAAGAAAAGGTTTACCCAGAGTTTAACCCAACACCACAGTATCCACAAAGAAAGTGCAGAGGATTGTCCTTTATGTTCCAACTGTTCTCCAGTCTGGCGTATTATGATCCAAATAACCTGAAACAAATGAAAAGGGAAAAAAAGCATGAAACTACAAACAAACATTACACATAACATGTATACTGACCAGCATGACCAGATACTCACAAGATCATGCAGAACATTATGAAGATGTTCCACAGGGCTATGAATATGCGAAAGTACCTCAGGCTCAGTAAGAACTCTCTGATGTTATCACCTGTGTATGAGAAGTGGAAAGGTTACATTACAGCAGGGATTTTCATTCCAGTCCTTGGGGATCCCCACCCAGCTCACACTTTTATTTCATTTTATTCCATTTCATTACAGGTCAGGTAAGCAGTGTTGTACAGATTTTGATTACCTGGCTAAGGTATGAAGAGCATGACAATAAATATGTGTGCTGCATGAGGGTCAATAAGTTCTGTTACTACAACCAGAGGGGAGTAGAGTAGTGTAGAAATCACCCTACTGTTATGACCAATAATTAATTACAGCTATTAAAAACAGTCACAGGTTCTATAAGTAAGATGCAAAAAAGTCTTAAAAGTACTGAATTCTAAAAGTACTGAAAGTGTCTGACTTTGATATCAGTTCTGTTACCCTCTAGTTCTTCATCAGTGGTCAGTTTCTGACCACATGATCACTGTGAGCTTCAGATTATTTGGTTGGTGGACTATTCCAAATTAGTTTGATACAAAAAAATCAATGTAATATTCAACATTTATATATTATATATTTTATCATAAATAATCATATCATATATAGGAAGCATGACACCCATAGTGGTTACTACAAAACCCCACTGGCTACAGCCTATACTTAAAGATATATATATATACACACACACCAACCAGCTACCAAATGACATGTTTAATACTAAGTAGATCCCCTTGGTGCTGCCAAAACACCTCTGACTCATTAAGGCACTGACTCCAGGTCTGTCCAGATGGGCTAGCTTTCACTCCCATGCAAAACAATGAGCTTTGGGCACCACAGACCCCATCCTTCCTTGGACCACTGTTGGTACATACTAATACCCCACAAGACCTGCCATTTTGCTGTGATCCAGTCATCTAGCCATCACAATGCTTAATATTGATGACACCCTTCCTTGTGCATCTCACAACAGATCGAGCAGGTATAGACTCCACAAGACTGAAGGTGTCCTGTGGTATCTGGCAGCTAGATGGTAGCAGCAGATGCTTTAGGTCCTGTAAGCTGTGAGATGGGGCCTCCATGGATCATATCACTGAGCCTTAGGTGCCCATGACCCTGTTGCTTTCCTGACCCTCTTTCCTGAACCACTTTTGGTAGGTAAAGACCATTGCATACCGGGAACACCCCACAAGACCTGCCTGATGTTTTGGAGATGTTGTGATTCTTTCAATTTTTTTTTTTTTTTTGTTGTTTTTTACTGCTTTCAACACATCAACTTCAAGAACTGACTGTTCACTTGCTGCCTAATATATCCAACCCTTGACAGATACCACTGTAGATGAAGATAATCAAGGTTTTTCAATTACCTGTCATGTGATTTTAATGTCAATTTATATATATATATATATATATATATATATATATATATATATATATATATACACACTCTCTCTGAAATGTCTTACTATTAGCTACTACCAGCTTTACCTGTACTAGATCCGCCCGTTTCATCTCCGAAACCGTGCGTCTGCGACTCTTTCTTCTTCCTGCCAGCAAAGATTCAAAGATTAATATTAACCTAAACCATTACAGCTAATTGATCACAAAACAGAGGTTAAATAAGTAATGTTGTAAATGTTTTTACTTACAGTTTAAAGTTTAAAACCGCCCCAGCGTTCATCAGCAGAGTGCTGCAGAGAAACCAACACAAACACAGTGACGTGGAGGCGCTGCTACAGTCGACTGCCTGATTTAAACTCAACACACTCAAACATCCTCTGTTTCATAACGCAGCACATAATAAACAGCGAGATTTACTTCACATCCACTCTAAAACATGTAACGGCTTCATCAGAAGGAGAGACATTTACCCAAATATGAGCAGATCTCCGATCATCTTGCCACACAGCTGTGTCTTCTTCCCGCGTCATGTGACGATGGCGACGGAAGAAGACTGAAAACCCAGCACCGCCACCTGCCGGCCGTCCAGGGTTTAACAGAACAGAAGGCGATGCAGGAAAACAACCATATTCACCATTAGTGTTGAACACAGGTGGAATTAGACCTCTGCTTTTAAACCAACCGTGCAGTAAACACACACACATCACTGTTATGCGTGAACCCATATTAATGTATTCATTCATTTATTGATTAATAAATGTCACTCGTTAATGAATTCATTGTGAAACTGTCAACAAGACGTCAAATAACTTACAGGCTGTGTCACTGCAGAATTAAGATAATAGTAGGGCCCATGTCTATTCAGCCGCCTGCTGTTTAGCCCTGCACACTCATGCTGAAGCTACACAGAGTGTTTCAATGCTTTTAGAGTGACTGTTGGAGCAGGAAAGACCTGAAACTATGTAGAGCAGTGGGTCTCCAGGACCAGCATTAAGGGAGAAATCCTAATCCTAAGGGAGATTTTTTTTTTTTTTTTATCTACACGTGTCATAATGTTGACCATGGTAAAATAGTGGCAAATCTTTGGAGATTACTTGGAGATAACACCCTGCATATATCTGTCCACCATGACTGGATTTTTAATATATATTCAGGACAGAAACATTATCAGAACTAAACAGTCCCTTTAGAAAGGAGCATTTCACATCAAACCACTCTGGATCACCTTGTTTATTTCAGCAAGTGAATTGTGCAAAATTGTACATGTACATGTACACATTGGTGGGAAAAATCTGTAAAAAAAAATAAAATTGAAAAAATGGTACAGAATCATACAGAACATGAGAAAGTTGTTATTTTGGTCAGTCAACAGTTCCACTTGTAGCCAAAATGTAGATATTAAATTCTCTATAAGCAAACTATAACTTGTTGCCTTACTTTTCCAAAAGTATATATATATATATATATATATATATATATATATATATATATAGGTAATGAGGCACGTTAGCCTACACACACACACACACACACACACATATATATATATATATATATATATATATATATATATATGTGTGTGTGTGTGTGTGTGTGTGTGTGTGTGTGTGTGTGTGTGTAGGCTAACGTGCCTCATTACCTCAAGTAAGAAGTCGTCTGTCTTTGTTTAAGCATCTCCAGGTGTGAGAAATAGCCCGTTCATATTCTAGTGATACTAAACACGGTCATCCCAAAACAGCTTGCTGATTGTTGCACTAGGTTTCTGCAGGGCGGCCCATAGGGGGCGCTGCGCTCCTGACCGCAGCTCGGCGGCTCACTGCCATCCTGAAGCGGTGCGTTCAGCTCGGTGGTGCAGATGAGGTGCTGTGTATTAATAGGAGGGTTTATGTGTCCAGAGTTGCTTTACTCGAGGAGACGAACACAGGAGGCTTGAGGCGAGCCGCCTCAGTCTAACACTCTTACGCACTCTCAGCTCTCTGTACATGCGCTAGTGTCAGCAGCCGCACAACCATGGAGGTGTTGGATATCCTAAATTTGGGCGAAATTGCCCATTATTTTTCAAAAATGGCCATGTTTCCAGTTTTTGATCTCGCCTATTACATCGTGTCCATACTCTACCTCAAGTATGAACCAGGTGAGTCCGGATCCGCATGCCTCATTTATTGCCTCACCACTGAGAGACGCGAATGTCACAGATATGTGTCGGGATATGTGATTGGGAGATGTTCATGAGGGGAATATGAGGCAGTGTTACTGTTCCCATTTATTCTCTGAGGGTGCTTTCCTCAAGTGTTCTGCGTAAGCTGCACTATATTTGAGACTATGGCTATAGCAAATACTGTTTCCTGGATTTAAGTGAAGTGATGCCATTAACTTGATGCCATTAGCACTGATGTGCACTGAGACTGATAAGTTAGCTTTTCTACAGACTTCCCCCCCTACACGTTTTCTTCTTTTTTTAAAGTTAAGGCGACTCTCAGAGCCCCCTCCTCGAAATCTGATAGAGTGAGGGCACATAGCAGAGGGCAATAAATAGACTTGCCCTAAATAGACAACAGCAAGAGCGCCTCCACTGTAGCCTATTAAAACCACTGTAGGGGGTTGACGCATTAAAAAAGAGAGTAGCCAGCAGAAAGGCTAAGAAAGGTCTCAGAGCAAATCTTAGAGTGGTATTAATGAACTAATTAATTATTATACCCAAATTAAAAGATGAGTCTGAGATGCTGAGATGTCTCATTCCTTTATGTGGCTGTGAAGTTAAGACATATGTACTGTCATGGCAGTACACCAGCCATTTCATATGATATTCAGTTATTTTTAAGTATCTCATTAAAGGACCAATATCCTGGATATCCAAATTCCCTATGCTTTTTAGATTCAAAGAATTGTTGTGTATATTGTCGCTGTCCAATGAAAAACATCTCCAAAACAGCAACTTTACAGGTGGCTGGAAAAACCTTCTTAACTTTCAATAGAAATCAATATAAAATTTCTATTGGTCCATTCATTTAGAATTCTTTACACAGGGTATGAGGCAGCTACAGGGTCCAAACCATGGAGAAAACTAAAAACTGACAAAAATGGAGATACATGTTTTTCAATGGACAGCAGCGATATTCATATTGCACACAAGGACTGTTTACTCTCCAGTGCATACAGATGCCGTCCATATATGGAAACTTAACTGCATAAACAGCCCACTTTGAGTTCACTGTTTCTATGATGTCACAAAACCCAGCGCTTTTACATGTAACAGCATATTCAGCTCACAGCGTAGCCCCGCCCATTCGCGCTGAAGTCACAAGGAGGGTTTCAGCCTGGACTGCTTTTTTTGAAATAGGCAGCCAATCAGACCAGGGGCTATTTACATATATCACTGTGTCATAAAGGCATAGTATAACTGCCGCCTGATTAATTAAGAGATGAAAAGAGGTTGAAAAATTGACATGAAGATGAATAATTACTATACATAAAATCACACAAACATAAAGTGTATCTCAATGGAAATAATCCAATACAAGAACATATAATTTAACACATAAGAACATAATTACCAGAATGAAGATAAGCATAACTAGCAAGTTTTATTTGTCTTTCACATAAAACACGCAGTGATATTTGCTGTCCTTTGAATTATTTAGCATTAAATCCATCTGACATCTAACATCTAGGGTTTCAGGGATGAATCTTCAGTAAAGACATTTTTTAATGTTTTAATTTTCATCAGAAATGTCCCCTTCAGTGTTCATGGCCTGTGTGACAGTTGCTCTCGCATTCCTCACACCACTTGACAGGTCTCATGAATGAGCGCCGACATTTTGGGCGGGTTGGAGGTCAAAGAGCGAAGGGAGCCTGCCAGCTGCTACGAATGAGACGCAACGCGCTAACGTTTATTTTTAGTCAACATTTGATAGGATCACTTCTCTGTCAAAATGCCTAGCGAATGTCCTCTTCTGCCCAGGCCACACCTGTTCCATAAGATCTCTTCATCCATGGAGCTTTAGAGACTGGGAAGGCCTCTAAGATCTCAAGTTACGCTTGATATTTGCTTTAATGAATAAAACATTTAGTTACATTTGGCAGGCCCTGCTTTGATGGGCTATTAAGATGCAGTAATGATGTTGCAGGGTTTCACACACAAAAAACATAGTTACAGTTAGGTAGGCCGTTGTTATACATGTACATATTGTTGGGTGAGAGGTCCTATGGTGTCATGAAAATCATGAAAAAGAAATAGAAGAATGTGTCGTAAGACTTAATCTTGATGGTAACGGGAAGGATTGTGTAGCGATGATTTGGTAGTCCTAAACAGGAACAGAACATCAAGTAAACACATTACCTAAAAAATCATAATCTATGAATATGTGAATCAATGAAAATATAATTCAAATGAAATTAGTAACAATTAATTCAAATGTTCAAATGTCCATATCACACCACAAGACCTTAGTGGCCTTTTAATATTACTAAAGTATATTTTCCATCTACAGTATGTGGTTTGCAGTGCAGATGGCAAATATATACATTTTAAAAAACAGTGCCAGAAGAACCATTTTTTGGTTCCATAAAGAACCATTTTTAAAGACATTTGAGTGTTCGAATAACCTTTGGTAAATTTACAATAATGTGTTATTATTATGTAAGAGTGTACATGCTGTTTCTTTCCCGTATAAACATTTTAAATGAGGAGGTTGTAAGAGTGTTTTGTCTGCAGGCTCAGTGGAGGTGTCCCGCAAAAGCCCTGTGGCCTCCTGGCTCTGTGCAATGCTCTACTGCTTTGGGAGCTACATCCTCGCAGACATCATGCTCGGACACTGCCCCATCGACTATTTCCATAATAACAGCCACATCCTCCTGGCTTCAGCTGTCTGGTGAGATCAGTAATGCAGCTTTCTGCAGTAGATGGACTGATTTTCATAGGAATTTACATAGCCAGTTTGGGCCAGCTCCTACAGGTGTACATTATTTTGTACTGGATAGCCAAACTGTCATGCAGTGAAAGCTTCTATTCATGAGCTGTATGAATTGTATATATTGTAGCTGTTAAAATACAGCAAGTTTATCAGAGGAAGTGGCATTTGTTAAAATCTGTAAATGTAATGTAAAAACATTCTTCTGTTTTGTCTTTCTTTCTTGGCTGAACACCGCAGGTATCTCATCTTCTTCTGTCCCTTTAACTTGTTCTACAAATGTGTCGCGTTCCTGCCCATCAAGCTGGTGCTGGTAGCCATGAAAGAGGTTGTCCGCACTCGCAAAATCGCTGCTGGAGTCCACCATGCTCACCACGCCTATCACCATGGCTGGTTCATCATGGTTATTACTGGCTATGTCAAGGGTAAGTAAGTAGTTCATGTAGAAGATATAACAACTCTTTATACATTTGGTCTGATATTTAAAGGATCAATACTGGGGAAAGTCTTCTCTTAAAATATTTTCAGTTCCCAGGCAGCAGGTTTAAAAGGGAAAATAGTTAGTTCACAATGCTTTACGATTATATTTTGAGGTAAAAATCTAATTCACACACAATTTTTACATTTACCACAAGTGCCGTACTAACTGCATGTCTAAACCTAAATTAATTTAATTTGCTTGTGTGCTTTCTGACACTGCATGACATATGATCACCTATTAAAGTAAATAAAACTAAAGACAAAATCAGCAAGTTAGGATTAGTAGAAATTTCTGAAAAAAACAATACTGGGGGTCAGAGCTCTTTTGGTGAAACACAATAATAGGCATATGATTCTAATGTCATGGCTCATTGGTCTAAGCCATATTCAACTAGATCACAACAGAGTATCATAATAATAGAATTACTCTGGACCAGGTGTGTGCAGAAACCCCTTGTGGTAGAAGTGTGTAATTGTGTGTAAACCAATTATGATGGCCTATAATGGGAGTGATTGTTGACTACTGAGCTCAAGTGCTGTGAAAAATAAGACAATTAAATCCAAAATAATACTTGATGCAGTAACAAGCAGACTAATAAATACTTCAAAACCCAAAAAGTATAATAATAAAATACTTGAACAGAAGCAATGTGTTTGATCAGTCAAGGTTAAAAGGCTAATTGGGAGTTCTAAAAGGAAGTTGTTGACCATAAATAGCCATTTAAGGGTGTTGTAAATGTGCTTAGCCAATGCAGTAGCAGAGTAGTATTTATTATTGTTCACTGTACACAGCTGTGCATACACACAGTTGATAAATACCAATTCTCTAGTTTGTAGCAATGGTTCTTAGGCAAAGAGGTTCTACACATGATGTGATAAATTAGACAGATGAAATAGCTTAGCTATGCTGACTATAAGATTATGAAAAGTTTGATCAAATTCAAGCTTAAAGATGGCTGTCACTGATGTATTAGTTGTGTGACAGTCGTGTCCATTTGGAAAGACAGTTTGTTATGCAGAGTTGCAAAAAACACTAAAGCTAGCCCAGTTGTACATGTACATTTATGGCATTTAGCTGATGCTCTTATCCAGAGCGACATACAAGGCTATTCATATCACAGAGGTGGGCCAATGTAGTGTTAGGAGTCTGTGCCCAAGGACTCTTATTGGTGTAGCACAGCATAGTCACCCAGACCGGGAATCGAACCCTGGTCTCCCACATGGTGTTGTAACTAAGTGGCAGGTAGTGGTGTCATCTGTTGCGCCACACCAACCGCCAACCACGTACATAAGCTTCTGTTACTTTTTCTACAAGCTACGAGTTTTTCTAAGCAAACTTTGGCACCAAACCAGTCTTGTATAATCAACTATATTTAGAGTAAGGGGTCAATTGGGCAAGTTTGATGTTTTAACTTTGCAAAGTAAATTAAAATTAAGGTATTACTTCTTAAGCATTTTTGCTTCTGCTTCTTGATCTGACCCATAGTAAACTACTCTGTAGGTGTGGTAAAGATTTAGGTCCAGGACCTCTCTAAAAGTTAAGATGATGTTAGCACAAGACAGCATGCAGTGCAGTACTGCGCATTTCAGTGTTAATCCTGACATGGCTACTGAAGCATAACACTTTCTCTTTCTTATAATGTCCTTGTAGGGTCAGGAGTAGCTCTCATGTCAAATTTCGAACAACTGCTGCGTGGAGTGTGGAGGCCAGAGACCAATGAAATTCTCAGTATGTCATTGTAAGTGTTCCTTCCTCGGTTCTTTAAAGGTTTTGTGACTTTGAAAATATCCTGTTGCTTTAAGCATAACGAGTAGGCTCTTGAAAAGGCTCTGTTGAATCAAAACACATTCTGAGCCAATGGGCAGGTGCTAAAGCGTGTTTTTTGCAGTGTGGCACATTATCTCAGGGTCAGTAATTTTAATAGACCCATGCTGTATCCCATTCCAGCCCTACCAAAGCCAGTCTGTATGGAGCCATTCTGTTTACACTCCAGGAGTCACACTGGATTCCTGTGTCGAAGAGCACCCTCATCTGCGTCTTCACTCTGTTCATGGCTACTTCCAAGGTACAATCTCTACTCTTCATGGGTCCTGTTGTTTTGCTGGTGCATTTTTTTCAATTTTAATCTCTAAACTAAAACTAAATATAAAGAATGAATTAATGTTATTTTTGTATATACATTAACAGATATTAAAGGGGAAGTCCACCCATGGCCCAGAAATAGTGCATAATTCAGGCTTTAAGAAAAAAGGAGGGACTTTAGAGCAGTGATTTCTTGGAGAGCTATCTACTCACAAACTTTGGATCCAATCCTAACCCACCCCACCTTATCCAACTAATTACTGCTGTCAGAATTCACCCCTGATAGGGTGAGGTAGATTTGGGGTGGAGTTGAAACCTGTAGAAAGGATGCTCTTCAGGAGGAGGGAGATTATACTCTATAATATACTGTTATAGAGAAACCTATCAAATGAGAATCGTCTTCAATAGGAGAGATGAACTAATGAAACTAGACCTCAAAAGTGTTTAATGCTTCTAACAGCTACCTTACAGAAAGTCATTCCATGAAATGTATAAAGGTATGCTGCATGATGACTGAGCCATTGTTTTGAAATAGTTCTTTAATAAGGTTTTGACAAACATATTTTAAAAAATTAATTAATGGCTGGTTAATGGATTTTAAACATGCATAGCATTGTAAAGCCTCCATTAGGGTAATTCTAGGCATAAACTAATACGTGTTACAGAACAGCCTACTTATCTAGATAGCTGTAGCCATAGCTATTCAATGCACAGTGTTGGACTCAGCTATGATGGCTGTGGCACAGTATTACTAGCTGATATCCTGCTTTGTAAAGAGTAAATGACTTTAAAGATATGCAAGTCTGAAGGTATGAACACATACAATTCAGTCTAGCAAGGCAATTTGTGCACTGTTTGTGCTGAGCTAACATCAGCTGCGTTATACATGCTATTCAATGAGGGGAATAAGGTCAAACAGCAGAAGATGAGTTATGACAGCAATTTGATGTCGGAAAAAGATTGACCCTGTGGTTATAATGCATGTTAAAGAGTTGCAGAAAATAAGACTTAAGTCTTATGCCGGCCACCCTGATTACTGCAATGAAACATCTCTCCAACATTTTTGTAGGTGATAATGACCGCTCGCCACTCTCACGGATCTCCCTTTGCTCTGATCGAGTCCTGGGTGTGCCACCTGCTGTTTGGCTCTCCTCTTGGCGTTGAAGATCATCATGATCATCATCACACTGCTCCTGCGGCTGCCGCTGCCCCTGCATCTCCAGCCAAAACCAAGGAGGAACTGAGCGAAGTCACCCGCAAGAGGAAGTCCAAGAAAGCAGAGTAAACACCCAACCTTTTGTTAGAAGGCAAACAAACAAAAAAAGTCATCCAACCAGCTACTGGTGTCTCAAGTCCCCTCTCAGGCCATTTTTTGATACAGAGGTTTTCATTTGTCCGTGGAAAAGGGGAGGAGTCTCAGAAGTCTGATGGTAACCAATGCAAGTTTCTTAATGGTGCTTAAAGTGACAGATACTACATAGGGACTCTGTAAATAGCTCACCAACACTTCCCACTCCCACTATTAATATGCAGTCAGTGAACGTCTGTATTTATTATGTACATTGCTTTTTATCAGTGGAACTCTATTCTCCTGTACACCAGAGGCATGTGGTGATCTACAGTATGGACATTAAATCACTGGTTTATTAAGCCTAACGATAGGTGAATCTGTCCCAGCCCATTTAGATGCAAGAAAGCACATTTCAGGCAGCAAGAGAAATCAGAGTAAACCGCCAAAGTTATGACCTTAACATTACTGTACTTGGCTGCTTTTTATGTCATATTGCATTTGACAATACAGTATTTTCAAAAATAAATCTATTTTCCAATCAGAAGTGGTTTCTTTTGCAGATGCTTTTGACTTGCTGAAAATCTCTTATATTTTATAATATATTTTTCTATATTTATAGAAGAATACTGCATTAGTAAAAGTTAAAAGACTGTACAGAAAATTACTGACTTTTATTTTTACAGTGGTGGTGAGAGTAACCAGAGGTTGCAATGTCTACAACTGAAATACAGCCATTTAATTTACTAGTCTAAATAGCCAAAGAGTAAAATAGTGGTAAATCTTAAACAAACAACAAACATGCAACACTCTGCACAACATGAAGAAATGGATGCACATCATCCTTTTTTCCATGGATACCTTTTGAAGTACAAAAGATACAACTATTGACAGTTGCAAATTCCTAGTATTTCAGATTTAATCAGTACATATAATTCAGTTTAGTTTCTATATATTTTACAGGCCTTTGCAATGACCAGAAGAGTAGGAAATAAAATGACTTTTTCATTTTTTCCATTCATTACTCTTGTGGAAAATCTCGGAAAAGGGGAGGTAAGATAAATGTACTGCTGTGCAGTAAAGCCTGTCAAGGTGCACCTCAAAACTCCAAGGGCCTATCAACTGGAATGGAACCAACATCTGTGGATGCAATCACTGGCAACCTGAAAAGGCGCAGCACAAACATACCAGTACAAACAAGCTGCATGTGTTTTTCTCATGTGGTGAAGAAATGCAAGTGAAGACAAACCCAATGACAAACCTCCAACTTAAATGCTGGCAGCCAAAAAGAACTGCTCACCCACACACAACAAATCAAATGAAAACAACAGCGAACAAAACAGACAAACAGGAGCGTAAATCAGTATTTTATTGACTGTCTCACGCATTGTAGACTTTTACACATTTAGTTTACAAAAAAAAAAAAGAACACGCACATATGTCATGAAGAATTGGGCATATATTGGATATTATATGTACATATATATATACTATATACATATACTATATGTACAAATGTTTGTGGACACCCCTTTTAAAGAATGCATTTAGCTACTTTAAGTTGCACCCATTTCTGACACAGAGAAGTAGAGAAGTACTGTAGAGAAGTACTGCCAATTGAATAGGACTTCCTGGAGCAAAAAAAAACATGAACCTATTGGCACCATGCCTAATGCCAGGTGTGGGCTAGAGAGGTAGAAAATCCTCCAGCATGGAGCTGTGGAGCAGTGGAACTGTGTTCTCTGGTACGATGGGTCCATCGACAGTCGTGGCCCAGAGAGAGCACAAGTGGCTTTGTTCTCTCCAAGGAGACTTAATGACACTTTCTCCACACATCACTCAAGTGTAATGCTGTGTACTCTGGTATGATGGTTGGTGCTCCATCCAATACTTTTAGGATAAGTTGGGGATGAGTTGGGGTGGTGATCATCCAACAATCTGACTGAACTCTCTTGTCGCTGAATGCTATCAGATCCTCAAGTAATTGCCCTAAATAAAAAGCCTACACTGGACAGCTTGTCCAACAAAAGCAAGATGAACTCTTTTTAATGCCCTTGATTTTAGAAGAAACAATGAATGAACAGGTGTCTCAATATTTTTGTCCATTTAGTGTAATTGAAATCTATATATTGCTATTTATCAGATGCCATATGGGAACGCTAGGTAACTGATTGCTGATGTACATCTACATTTACATTTATGGCATTTAGACTTACAAGGTTACTCGTATTACAGAGGTGGGTCAGTGTAGTGTTAGGAGTCTTGCCCAAGGACTCTTATTGGTGTAGCATAGTCACCCGGACCGGGAATGGAACCCCAGTCGCCCATGTGGTGTGGTAGCTCAGTGGCAGGTAGTGGTGTTATCTGTTGCGCCACACCAACCAACCTGATTAAAACTTCAGGTATGGAGTGTTCAGGAGTGTTCAGGTAGCATAAATATAAGACAAACACAAAATACACAGAAGAGTAGGGTAAAATATATAAACAGTAAATTAATATTTGTTTCTAGCCTCTATGTCTAATGTGTAGCTGTTCAATGTAGGTGTTAGACCTATAGTACAGTAGTAAGCTACAGTTACTGTAAGAGTTACTATTCCAATATTAGTGTTATAGTAGCAGTAATTTACAGGTGAGGTAATTATAGTAACAGTAATAATTCATATACCCATACAAGATAAATGCAGTGTTGGGCAAAACAGCAAGATCGGTGCACAACAAGCAGTAATGAAGTGTCTAGTGCAGATAATACATGCACAGATATTCCTGGGGAATAATGACTAGAGTGCAGAAATGTACTCTAATCTTATGGCTGCAGGGAGAAATGGCCTGTGAAAGCATTCTTTTCTGCAGCAGGGTAGGAACAGTCTGCTGCTCATTGTACTCATCTGTCTCTGTAGTGTTTCATAGAGTGGGTGGGAGTTTTTTTTTTATGATCACTGACACTTTTGCCAGTATCCTCATCTCCGCCACCTTCTCCACCATGTTCAATTTAGCCCCAAGAACTGAGCAGGCCTTTTTAATGATCTTGTTTAGTTTGTTAGTTTGTCCATCACTGAAAAACTGCTGCCCCAGCACTCAAGCATAAAAAATAACACTTGACACCACAGACACCACAAAGTCTTCAGAAGCTGATTTCTCACACCAAAGTACCTCAGATTCCTCAGGAAGTAAAGTGGCTCTGGCCAATTGTACACCCAGATACTTGTAGCTGTTCAGCACCACAGTGACCTAAGCCAGGTCCTTTCATGCAAAGTCCATTTTTTTAGAAAAAAAAAATAGAACACATGTATATTAATCATGTCTTTTACAACGAGTTAGAAACTGAGGGATCGACAATTACCCAATTCTCCCTGTATCACATGCAATGCTCCCGATACTGGGAGGGTGAACACTGACGCCTCCTCCGACACATGTGCAGCTAGCCAGCTGTTGCAGCTCTCTTTTCACCTGGTCTGCTGTAATGTGAACATCTGGGTGAGGAGGAGAGTGTTGATAAAGCCAGCAAGGGGAATTTGTGGTGCAGCAAGTATAATAAATATTATTTCGTGAATATTTATTCACGTAATGCTTTCCTAATATGATCTACATTAACTGCTTCCCAAGCATTCTTCAGTGCTGTCCACAGACCTCCTACCACGCATTTCCCAACACTGTCTCACAAGTCCTCCATGGAGTTATGAAATCCCTGAAGCGCCAATCTAACATCCTAGAATTATCTTTTTTCTAAATGTCTTTACTTTCTATATCCCATAATGATGTTTTTGCACACCGTCACTTCCGCATCACTTCTCTTTTTTTTTTTACCAAGCCTTATTTCTCAGCCCTACCTCTATTTATCAAAGGATAGTCCAACTTCAACCCACGTTCTTAGAGTTTTCTCACTCCCTTTTACATTCATACGCTCTCTTCTCAGACTCAACCATGAGGTGAACTTCTACCTGAACTTTCTCAATCCACTCCACCACTTAATGAGCAGTGTGGCATCTTGCATTTTTTATGGTTATCCTCAGAAAAAGACTGCTAAACATGAGCGTATGAACATCAGAACTATTCTTTTCAACTTCTAGTGTATATTTTTACACATACAAGGCAAGTGCTTATAAAATATCTTAACTTCCTTAGCTGTGATTTGTCTGGAAATGGGCCATAAACAGTGATTTCATTGCAAAAGCACTGTCGTTCCATAATTGCTTCCACGATTCATTTTTGTGCTGTCCACAGTCAGAAAAGAGTCACATTCCTGCCATTGGTGATGTCAGAGGTCCAGAGATTTAAAAGCAGATGAGGGGGTTGGAGGAATTTCACAGTAAACCAGACATCCTAGAGGAGAACACTACGGAAATGCGGTGGGTTCTGGTATTATTAGGATTTCTTTACCTGGGCAGTACAATAGTGTCCGGGCAAGCAGCTGCAAGAGGTAAGCTTCTTCAATTGAGATAATCACCTGAATTGAACAGAATAAGACCAGAGAAAGTGGACTAGACTTTGTAATGCAGGTTACAGTGCATGCTTTAAGATAATTTTGGTTTATGTCCACGTCCGTATTTTTGAGTAAATATGATCTGAAGGACTTTTATTTGTTAGTTTGCTTTGAAATAATATACTCTATACTTTTATAGATCTTTAAAAAACCCAAATTCTTTAAGAACTTTTCAGTGACGTTTGCTTGGAGACGTACTGTTGTAAAGGAGATGTGAACAGTCGTTTAAAAGGTTAAAGAACCTCTACATAAAGATTCTTTACCAATTAAATGTTCCTCAAAGACACCCAAGTCAGAGTAAGAATGCTGATCAGTTTGTCTGAGGTTTGTTAATCATGTTGGCAATATTGTTCTTCATGAAGGCCATCTGACATCTCAATTTTGCGTCTCACATAATCTTATTAAAAGAAAGATCAAGCATCAGTGTAGGATTTAGATCAGTTGATGAATTTTACACACGCAACAGTCCATGTTTTAGAATCTCCTGAGCTTTCACCAGGAATGCATGGCAAAAACATGGATGCTGTTAATGGAAAGACCACATTTACATTCCTCTGTGCCCCAAAAAAGGGAAGGCAAAACAACCCCTGGGGGAGAGCTACCTTCTGCACACATGCTGCCCCAGGAAGTTCTGATCTGAGATCGGCTTCCTATTGAAAAGAGGCGAGTGAGAGAGGAAGTGGAAGTAAGGCTCAATTGCTGGCCTCTTGCCCTTTCTGCCCTGGGGATTCATTCACAAAGCAGGATTCATTAGATAACCAGGTACATTAGGCCAAAGATCAAGCCCATCCAATAAAGAATAAAGATATCCCTATTTGGAAAACCCTCACTTCTGCCATCACACTGAAAATATACATTGACTACTGAGATATTATCCAGTTTACTGGTAAAGCCCATTTCTCTTGCATTTAATTTTTATGAATGAAGCCCAGAACATCTTCACCTTCAGGTTCTTCTCTTACTGCTTTTCTAATTACAGGCTTGGATGTTCTTGCATGGTGCAGTTAAGTTTGTTTGCAGATTAAATATTGAGACAAACCGGTATCATTACAAAAACACACTAAGCAGAATAAAAGCAGTTTAGCTGAAACCTTCAGGCCAGAAAGTTTTAATGACATACAAACTTGCTTGTAAATTCCAAGTAAAGGGTCTACTCTCAAACCATCATCCATCAAAGAGCACTGACACAAGCCTTGAGGAAATCTCATTACAAAATGAGTTACAGTGAGCATATGTTATACATAAGGCCTTGTGGACTCCTCATGTTGACTATGCAACTTTTACACAACTATTATCATTATAATAGCATGTGTAATTCCTAGGGCTGATATGTTGTGGATATTCCAATATAGTCTGAATTGACTTTTCACAGATGGCGAAATAATAAAACAGATTAAGGGCACAAACCAGGCACTGGCTGAAATCAAGGAACTTCTGAAACAACAGGTAAAGAAGCAAAGACCATGTGTTATCCACTGTCTTGATTTCATGCTGGTAGCTCCCAGTTAGTATGCATTGCTAATTAGTGGTCATGCTTTGTTCTTTCTCCTCATGCAGATAGAGGAAATTGTGTTCCTGAAGAACACAGTAATGGAGTGTGAGGCCTGTGGTGAGTAATTTGGGTGTACACACATCTGTTGGGGCTGAAATTTTATACAACAATAACTGCCTATAATGCAACACTGAGTAAACACAAAGTTAATAGTTAAACTACTCCACATTAGCAATACTGCTGATTACAGCCTTCAATGTTTGCAAATTAGAAAAAGAGCAATGCTTAATATTTTTATTGTGCCTCATTAATTACATTTTAATATCAGACCTTTTTTATATCTTTTCTTATTAAAGTAATAGAAATGCTATGAAGTGTTATGAATTCTTAGGTACAAATACAATTTTTAACATTTATGAATAACAAAGGCATTCAGATATCAACATTCTCCTGAAGCTTCATCAAAACCAGGACAAGGTCATTACTCCTAAAATAGCTTTAAAGGAGATCAATAAAAATCAATAAAGAAGACGAATTTCCTAATTGCATGTCCATTTATGGCATTTGGCTGATGCTCTTATCCAGAACGACTGACATTTCAGTCATATTACATGTAGTCTTGATCAAGGACTCTTACAGGTGTAGTATAGTGCGCTTGTCCAGCTGGGGAATCAAACCCAAGTCAGTTGTTATCCACTACACTACATCAGCCAATAATTAGAGAATGAAAGTTCACTGTGTTGTGTTTTTATGATACACTGTTCAACATGTGAACCTGTAGGGATGCGTTCCGAGAATGTGGACCCAAAGCCAAAGCCCTCTTGTGTTCCCAATCCCTGCCACCCGGGTGTGGATTGTATCGAGACGGCCAGTGGAATCAAATGCGGGCCGTGTCCAGAGGGCATGGTGGGCAATGGCACCCACTGCACGGACATAGATGAGGTGGGACACAGCAGATGAAGATTTCTTGGCGAAAGTCAATTGCAATGTATTTCCAACTTTCCAACAGAAATAATTCAGGTCAATAATGAGCCTGCCTGCTTTAGGTCAGAAAATATTTAGAGCAAATTCCTCAGATCCCCAGTTTTTATCAGTGCCCTGATTGTAGAGTGTAGAGTGTACCTGACTTAGATTTCACATTTAGGTATAAAGCATTCAAATTAGTGAGACAGGCTGGATATAGTTCAATTTAAGGTGGACATGATGGAAAACAACGTAATTCTGGACTGTAAAGCTAAAGGTTTTATTACAAAATACATAAAAACACAACAACAGTGGCAAAGCCAGTGTGGCTTTGAGGAACATGGATGGCCCCTAAGAAAAGGCTAATATTCCTAAACCTAAACTTACCTAAAATCCTTCAATTACTTAATGCTACTTCACTAGGCCTGCCCTAGCCAAAGCATAGGGCCAGTTGAACATTTTGTATGAACCTCTGTTTCTTTGCTTGCAGTGTACTGTATTGCCATGCCATATGGGTGTGAGATGTATCAACACATCCCCTGGTTTCCGCTGTGGCCTCTGTCCTGCAGGCTATACAGGTCCGCAGGTACAAGGAGTGGGACTTGCCTACGCTAAAGCCAACAAACAGGTTACTACTCTCAGATCTTCATTCAGAACTTGACGTTCAAAAGGTTGGACATCAGTGTGTCAGTAAGAGAATGAGTCACAAATCAGCACTGAAAAAACTCATAACACCTATTTTTCTATCTTGTCATGCCTCAAAGGTCTGTAAAGACATAAATGAGTGTGAAACCTTAAACGGAGGCTGTGTGGAAAACTCCATCTGTCAGAACACCCCGGTGAGCAACTGATTAATTAACAGACACATCAGAAAATGTATGCACAAATCTGTTCCATCCTAACCTCAATGCTTATGTTATTTGTAATGTAACCCTGGATACATTAAACATGAGACACAAAATACAGTCTGAGACCACATTTTCTTTTTAGATTACCCTTCCCTTAATGCTTCTGTTTAGATGACTCTCGGGTGGATTTGGTCTACTCATTTATTGTCATTAAAGCAACAGGAATGAATGATAAAATATGCATATGTGCCCATGTGTTTTTGACAGGGGTCTTTCCGCTGTGGCCCCTGTAAACCAGGCTTTGTTGGAGACCAGACACGGGGTTGTAAGCCTGAGAGGGCTTGTGGGAACGGGCAGGCCAATCCCTGTCATGCCAGCGCTGAGTGTATCATCCACAGGGATGGCAATATAGAGTGTGCTGTAAGGAGTCTATTACAGACATTGCATTGCCAAAGCACTACAGTCTGTATTGCTAGTACATAGTACATGGTGATTTGTCTAATCTTTCTCTGTTCTTAGTGTGGGGTTGGATGGGCTGGTAATGGCTATGTTTGTGGACCAGACACAGATATTGATGGCTTCCCTGATGAGAAATTGCAATGCCCTGAGAGAACCTGTGCTAAGGTAAGTAAACCAGATTTCATTAAACTGCTACTGGAAATACATGCAAGCATAAGTCAAGTCCAAGAATCTCACAGAGAGTATCTTTGCAGGATAACTGTCTCACCGTACCCAACTCTGGCCAAGAAGATGCTGATAGGGATGCCATTGGAGATGCATGTGATGATGACGCAGACGGAGATGGGATTCCTAACATTGAGGTCAGTTAATCACTTTGGTGGTCAAGACGTGCCTAAAGATGCAGCACTTCATATGTGCCAGTATATCTCAACGACATACTGCTCTTTGCCTCTTTAGGACAACTGCGTGCTTGTCCCAAATGTAAACCAGAAAAACACAGACCAAGATGACTACGGAGACGCTTGTGACAACTGCCGGCTGGTTATAAATAACAACCAAAAGGACACGGACCTTGATGGAAAGGGTGATGAATGTGATGACGACATTGATGGTGATGGTACGTTTGACATGACTGTCTCTTTCCAGTCAGGCAATTCACAAACTGGCTTGGTCTTTGAGAGTTCTACTTTGTTCCTTAGGGATTAAAAACGATATGGACAACTGCAAGAAGACTCCCAATGCAGACCAGATTGATCGAGATGGTGACAATGTTGGGGACGCGTGTGACAGTTGCCCTTATATTCGCAATCCTGACCAGGTTCTGTCTTTTACTACTTTATGTTTGATAAAAGCATTCTCGACGAGACAAGCTCACAATCCCTTCTTTTGCACTTACAGCTGGACATGGATAATGACTTGATTGGTGATCCTTGTGACACCAACAAAGACAGGTATTACATTCCCTTTGCACAACTTTCTCTGGACTTGTCCCTGATAATATGCCTGTCTAAATGCTTATTATCTTTTCCACAGTGATGGAGATGGTCATCAGGACTCAAGAGACAATTGTCCTGCAGTCATCAACAGCTCTCAACTGGATACAGACAAAGACGGCAAGGGGGATGAATGTGATGACGATGACGACAATGACGGCATTCCAGATCTTCTTCCACCAGGGCCAGATAATTGCAGGCTCGTCCCCAATCCACTACAGGAGGACTTTGATGGTCAGTTGTTTTTTTTCTGCCTGATTTAAAACCTATAATTACAGAAATCATTTCTTTCCCCCCCAGAAGGCAATTGGTGTGCCTTCTGGGGGCTCAGAAACAGATCTCTGTAAAGATGTAAATACATTTGACCTTTGACACATGGCAACTGTTTCTGTCTAAATAGATCTACTTATTTGATACTTTTCAAAAGCTGCTAATTCCTAGCAATGAATCCGCTTAACAAATAATCACCTGACAGGGCTATAAAGATTCCTGAAGTTGGCTTGTTTCTCCAAATGTGAACCGCAGGGGATGGAATTGGAAATGCCTGTGAAAAGGACTTTGACAATGACACAATTATTGACACAATTGATGTGTGCCCCGAGAATGCGGAAGTCACACTCACTGACTTCAGAGCTTACCAGACTGTGGTGCTGGATCCAGAGGGAGATGCTCAGATTGATCCAAACTGGGAGGTGCTTAATCAGGTCAGATCTTGTTCTCCACCTCGTGAGAAAGCTAAATGAAAAGGACTAAAGAAGAAGCTTCATAACACAAGCAATATTTGTTTTCTTCCAAACAGGGAAAAGAGATCGTTCAAACTATGAACAGTGACCCTGGACTGGCTGTCGGTGAGTGTCTAGCATGGCCTACCATCACAACCTTCATGCTCTAAATTTGTGGATACAAGTAATCCTACCATGCTTTTCCATTCAGGTTACACAGCTTTCAATGGAGTGGACTTTGAAGGGACTTTTCATGTAAATACAGTAACGGATGACGACTATGCTGGCTTTATCTTTGGGTATCAGGACAGCTCCAGTTTTTATGTGGTCATGTGGAAGCAGGTGGAGCAGATCTACTGGCAGGCTAATCCTTTCCGAGCTGTGGCCGAACCAGGGATCCAACTCAAGGTGATTTATGCATCGAACTTCATTGTGTCTTGCTCGCCACTGATTACAGGACTTATGGAAGGCCTATTTAGGGTATTTCATTCCTCAATGAGACATTTCAACTGAAGAACTTCTTCTTAGTCATGATATACATTCCACATGTCTATAAAGTCATAGAATTCATGGAAAAACATGGAAAATCCCTTTTTATCCTCCGTTTATAATCTGTGGACTTTATCTCTGTTTTTCACACTGCTGGTAGGCTGTGAAATCAGACACAGGGCCTGGAGAGAATCTGCGGAACTCACTTTGGCACACAGGTCACACCCCAAACCAGGTGAAGCTATTGTGGAAAGACCCGAGAAATGTGGGCTGGAAGGACAAGACATCTTACCGCTGGTTCCTGCAGCACAGACCTCATGATGGGTACATCAGGTACAGCAGCACTGAACAGTGCTCCAACTACATAGCTAACTAGCTCATTGCTTACAGCACTGCACTCTGAGTCTTCATCTAAAATTGTGTTTGGTCCTGTATCATGCATACAGGGTACGTTTCTATGAGGGTCCGCGGATGGTTGCAGACACAGGAATTATAATTGACACAACAATGAGAGGCGGCAGGCTAGGAGTATTCTGCTTCTCGCAGGAGAACATCATCTGGGCCAACCTACGCTACAGATGCAACGGTACTGTTTGAATTGCAAACAATATAGCCTAAATTCCTTACATACAAAGATTAGGCTTAAAACATATACTCAGTACGAAACTACTATGCAACTACCTAATATGACGTTTTAGAGGTAGCTGAGGGACCCACATACAGGGTCATAAGGGTTTAAGGTGTTTTAACATATAGGCAACAGGCAAACATTTCAAATCAGCAATAAAAAGGTAAATACTAAAATAATGGCCAGGTTTGATCAAATGCATTATGTTTGTTAAAGCTGTACCCAACAACTCTAACTAATGACCATGGTTTTTTGTCTCCAGATACTCTTCCAGAGGACTTTGACACATACAGAGCTCAGCAAATCAAGCTTTAAATTTAACATCAGGCACAGCCCCAAAGTCATTCTACCCATACCTTTGCAATGACTTCCCTAGATCACATTAACAAACTGTAAATAGCTTTAAGACGGTGATCATGTTATATGAAAGCTGTACAAAAATAAAAATGTATATGCCTTTATGCTTAGAATTTTACAGTCATCCATGTTCTTTACCTCTAGACACCTGCTCAGAATAAATGCTGACAGTTTTCAACATTTTGGCAGGGTGTTAAAAAAAGTGTTTTAACTGTAAAAGCTGAAATAAAAATAAAATGTTTTAAATTGCTGGATAATCATTAATCATTATTGTGATGAATTAAGTCACAGCATGTTTTCCTGCTTATATCACAGGCTTCCTCTGTACTTTTGGAATACTAAACAACAGCATGTGCAAAAAAAGAAAATACAAAGTATCATTGACATGAAGCACCGGACATTTTGAGCACTAACAGCACCCCCTCCAGAAAATCTTCAGCTGCTAAATGTGCTTTTAAGCGAGTGAGCTACAAGCCAGGTCCAGGACGTGCTTTAAATCTCAAAAGTCAAAATTAGAGAAATTATCCAAAGAATGTAAACAGCACATTGGACTGGATAAAACACTGTTGTAATGAGTTTACATTATACCCCTAGTAAGAATTGGGCATCGGAGAACAAACAAAACCCAATGTAGGATATGTGCCCTTCGAACACACATTCCCTTGCAATACTGAGAACGCTGCAAGACTTGGTGATGATAATGCTGGCACTGAAATCACAAAACACAGCAGTTTAAATGTATATATTTTAAAAACACGTACAGAAATACAGATTACAAAATATAAATGATGTAATAAGAACGATCTGATATATGTAGCTGAGACATCATGCACATCCATATTTAGCATACTTTTGAGAACGGAAAAACATCCATGAAACGATCACTGAGACTATGTACAGAGAGAAAGTGGCCTTCTACAACCAATTTCCACAAACATGAGTCAAAATATGGACCACACCAGAAAAATCTATACAGTTACATGAGAGAGCTCTACATCTGTGAGTAATGTAACATTGTCGGAACACAGCTGGTGAAAAGCTCCAGCCTGGCGATGATTTTTCATCTCAGTACATGTATTTAAAATGCATATAAACAGCACTGTTTCTGATCTGAGTGACTGCAGATTTGAAGCCTTTTCTTTAGTTTAATGTTCTCGTGAGCAGTTAGGAGTTTCACAATCTTTTTTATTTATTTATTTATTTATTTTTGTTTTCTTTTTTCAGTACACCTCAGACAAACACTATTTTCTCTGCAAAAAAAACTTTAAAGAGTAACTCAATACAGATGGCACTTATGTTTGGCGGATTGTGTATATACTATATTTATTTATATATATATATATATATATATATCTATATCTATTTCATATAGGTCACACTCTATTATTTTAAAGATTTTTCTCAACAAATGTTTCTGGTATAAGAGAACCACTTCCTCGATAGTTTATTAGAATGGTGGAAAATTGGCGTATATGAGAACCATAGCAACTGCCCAGCAGTCCTCTTAAGGCTTATAGGGGAGTTTGAAGGAGGCTCCTTTAAAGGGGCTCTGCATTTGGAAAGAAATACGTCCAAAATAAACTGCTGCTAAGATTTGAAACGATTCCATAAAAAGCCGAGGACAACCTGTTTAAACTGTTTAAACTATCACCATGCATGAGCAAAAACTACCACTACTGTAGATTTAAGGACAAAAAAAAAACAAAAACAAAAAAAAAAAAACATACATTCTGGCTGCATCTCCCTTCTTTTTTTCTTCTTTTTTTAACACAACTTCTAGCACAAAGACCGAGCCCTTGTTTTTTTTTTGTTTGTTTGTTTTTTAAGTTTGCATTGAGTTACATATTTGCTCCCAAAAGTGTTATCCCTCAAAAGTTATCAGTGCAATACAATGGAGAATTCACCCAGAAAATTTCACATTAAGGAAAAAAACAAAACAAAACATAGCCTTGATTACAAGGACTAGCCATTAGTAAGGATCTTGATATTAAAAAAAAAAAAATCACATAGAATCAACAGAGCTAAACAGTCAGTGTTCTCAGAGGGTAAAACAGTCCAAATTTAATGCCATAAAGCCACTGTTAAAGTGCAAAGCAACACACTTAAAAAAGATACAAAAAGAGGGAGACGCACACACACACACACACACACACGCGCACGCGCGCGCACGCACACACACACACAAGCACACACACACACACACACACACACAAGCACAAAAGCTGCCATATAGATCAGTGATTGTGAGAAGGGTTTGAAATGTTGAGATACACAAGCTAAAGGTAAGCAACAGTGCTGACAAGTGTTTCAACTGAAAAACCAACAAACAACCAAAAGGTCCAGCTTGCTACAATCATCATGATCTGAAAATAAATAAACAAACAAATAAATAAAAAACAAAAGAAAAACACCACCCCATGCCAAAAGGAAAAACAATCCAAAACAAAACACACAAGAAATGCAAACACATAAAAAAATAAAGTCAATCAAAGGTTACAAATCCATCACAAGAAGCGAGCAGTTACAATATGGGGAGGAAAAAACAAAAAAAAACAAAACACAAGAACAAAACTGCTTTGGTCAAGCAATAGGTAATTTGGTGTGACGCACAACACATCTCATACACTGGAGCCCCATACACTGTACTTCCAGATGTGATCTACCAAAATATACGCAAACATGAGTGACGTTCAGTCAAATGAAACCACATGTTTGTTTTTTTTTTTGTCTTCATTTTCTTTTCTTTTTTGATCAATGCATGCATTGCATCTCGCTAAAAAAGTCCATAGTGTATCATGTGCAGCACATCTTATAATGAAATCAGCCATGCACATATTGTAGTCTAGAGATAAGCTCTATGTACAGTATTTACCATACAAGTGTTGGAGAGGAAATAAGACATCAAAAGAACAAAACAACACATCTGCTTGAAGATAGTGATTCTGAATGGCACGCTTTGAGGAGGGGACTCGAACACTGTATAATCACAATTCAGTTTAAATGTGGCCTTGTCTCGAACGCTGCATACTGTAAACTGTTGCTCGATGCAAGTACTGTTTGTTGTTATCTGTTTGACCTGTTGCTAATGCCTGATGATAAACCATCTACGCTACCTGTGCGTTGCTAGTTCAAAAGCTTTACAGCTACACAATATAAACAATTTCATGTAATTTAACATATTATATTTCAATTTGTAGACTTGATAGATTTCTCTGGTTTGCATAGGAATCGCACAATCTGTACATTTTACAATTGTGTTTTTCTAGAAGTCATTTCCCTTACAAAGGTCTAATCGATCCAGCTTCACCTCCAGTGCATTCCATAAGTAACTGGACAGTGACAGCGTTTGTTTTGTCTCCCTACTCCAGGACGCTGGATTTGAAATGAAACAATGACTACACAGGACAGAATGTCAGCCACACTCACAGATCTCTCTTACAAGGGTGATTTTTTAAAGAGCCAGGAACTAAAAGGTAGATCCAATATGGCACTGCCCCAAAGACTCCTTTTTTGGCACCTTTAGACCTTTTGCATCTAGAGTCAACACCAAGATCTAGTAACGGTCAATAACAGTACACTCTCAGCAAAAATGGTACTACATAGTACTTAATAACGGTTTGGTACGGTTTCTGACGCTAGTCAGAACTATTTCTACTGTATAGCAAGCACATGCCATGTGCTGAATTCCACACACTGCCAGGACGAAGAGATAGTCAAAAAGGAGAAGATCTGAAGAACAAAGATTAAGAAAGAAGTTCTTAAATCAGGCAAGGGCCAAGAGATAACACTGGTGAGGTGTTTCAACGGTGGAGAGATCTCAGAGAACCTCTAATCAACAAAGGCATGAAAAGGGATTAGAAGGTTGCTCTGTTTCTCCTTGACTGCTGGGTAACATGAACTTAGTCTTGCTGTTTCACAGAACCAATAGGCAAGTACTGTTCTATCCCGTTTGCTAATGTCTGTGAAAGCTAATCCCAACTGGTCAGCTTCGTAGCAGCAATTGCAGCAACCGTTTACTAACCTTACTTGTTACGTCATACAACACTTGTCTATGTAATACAACATCTGAAGGCCAATCATGAGGCCAAAAAACAATAATAATAAATAGATCATTCTCAAATAATCCCAGACATAACCAACACTGAGCAACATGGAACTTGAGACCAACTAAAATAAACTTGCTATTTTGTTAAGCAGCAACAATACAAGGTAAAAGGAGCACCAACAAATAATCCAACAGACTCTGAACACCCACAGCAGTGCACCCCCCCCCCCCCCAAAAAAAAAAAAAACCCAAAAAAACCAAAACTAAAGCTAAAGAGTTCAAACTAATCCCCATGACTGAGCATTACGTTCACAGACTAAAGCTTAGACCGGAGGCAAAAAGAGGGCAAGTTACTAAACCAAAAACCAAGTTGACATGACTGTATATTTATATTCCCCTGAAAAGGGGAGAGAAGGGGATTGACATAAAACCTGGGATTATTCAGAATTTCAAAAGCTAATTTATAAAATTTGCTTCATTTCAAATCAAAGAGACAAAACTCAAATTGTCACCGTCCAATCACAACCAGACTGCACTCTATATACCAAAGTCAAGGTCAAGACTCTTGGCTAAATTCAGTTACAACTGATATAATCATAAAGCTGGTTTAAAAAAAACAACAAAAAAAACAAAAAAAAAAAACATACATAAGATATCTTTCAAAGTCATAATGTACTGAAATAATAATTATAATAATGAAAGCGAAAACAACCCATCATAAATAATACTAACAATAAATGCCATCATGCTCATCATTTGCCATTACTGGATTTGGTACCAAACGTATGCAAACGTTTGTGCAGTGACCAAGTGCTTTCATTCCCAGGCTGCATAAAGCAGGATTACAACGTGTTACCTAAACTAGGCCATTCATTTCAAGTGGCATAAAAACAGCAAATAACAGTGTACTTACTGTCATTTCATAGTGTACATAAATATAAAGATATGATTCCTTAAAATGGAACAAGACGTATGAGACATCACATGAAAAGAAGACAAGACAGAAACAAATATATACGAATATAAATGAACACAGACGTGAACAACATTCTGGTAAACAGCACTGAGAATAAGGAGCAGTACCCTCCCCTTACTTTCACTTTTAGCAGCTCAGACGGACTGACATCTGGCTTCAGGACGGAACCACCATTTAAGCTGGACACTTAAACCTACATGCCATACAGTACTTAATTGAAAAAACTGCATTTATAAAAACACAATACTGCCACTGATTGTGCATGATCAGAAATCTTTTCAGATACGAGAATAAACATTAACAGGACGATTAGAAAACTCGTTGTCACACTGACAGCTTAAAAACAGCATATAATTTTTTTTGTTCATAAGGCAAAATCAGGTCAGCTCACAGTGATGAGTTCAGTAGCTTTCTGAAGCTTCCCTTTAATGGTTTTGGCCCTGCATGATGACAGCCTTTTGATGCAAATCAGAAGTCAACAACAGCACTAACATTTTTCAATTCGCAACTGAACAAGCAACACAGTCAACATGGGAAAAGAAACGTCCAGTTCTTCTTCTTCTTCTTCTTTTTTTTTTTTTACTTTTAGGGACACTTTACAATAACAATACCAAAAATATAGGCAAGGCTGCCATTTTGACACAATTAAATCTGTGAATCTGCTGGCAAACATGTAAAAACAACAATGCCAGCACTTAGATCGCCACTGTAAAGTGTTTGGAGTTTTTGTAGCAAAAAAAAATCAAACAAAACAAAACGAAAGAAAAAGTTCTTTAGAGGACTTAAGTTTTATCATTAGACCTTTCAGCAATGATAAAGTACATACAGTAGCAAGCGATGCTTTCTCAAATCCATAAAAAGTAGTTTTTAGGGTGCGGGGGAGGGGGGAGTAGTACTCCTTAGTTTTAAATAAAAAGGTTTAATAAATAACAGATTTTTTTAAATATATAGATAATTTAACACAAACATACAAAACACAAAGACTAAAATGAACAACTTTAAAAGAAAAATAAAAGACACATGGCATCATTACGTAAACATTAAAAAACAAGTGACAGATTTGGCAATTCACGTGCCAAAGCATGCCAAATATACGAATATGAAAACAAACACACACACATTAATACAGACGCAAACTGAAGCAATGTAGTGAAGAAACAATGATCTGTAAAAAAATAAAGCGGGGGAGGGTAGGGGTTCATCGTGGTCAGGTGGTTCAAAATTTAGGTTGAATAAAGACACATTCACACATACATTCCCTCTCTCTCTTTTTCTCTCTCTTTCTCTCAAACACACACACACACACACACACACAACAACTTGCTTTCCACAGAAAACGGAACAAATACTCAAACACAAATGACATGAGAAAGACAAAACACCACCTCAGACATGAGAAAGAAAACGAAACCAAACAAACGAGCAAAAGAGCACAACAAAACGGCAACTTAATACATAGGCCTAAAGAGGGGCATAGCACACACTTGTACAACGGACGAGGTTTGAAACTAGCCGCCTCGCAAACAACTAAGCCAGCGTGGATGCAGCAATGCCAATTCCACCTCTGTGCTCGAGCGCCTCCCTTCCCCAGACGGCTTTGGCAGCATGCTATTGTAGATGCCATGTGGGGGAGGCAGGGAGGGCCGTGGACTGGATGATAAACCGGGTGGCCATGCAGCTGCACAATAAGTAGTCTCCGGCCTTTTCCTCTCAAGAGAGCTTCTTTTAAGTTCCAGCCGCTGCTCCCTTCACAGTCGGTCCATGCGGAACGTGTCCTCGGTGGCCGGGTCGGCAAGGACAATGTCCGGGTCATTGAGCATGTGCAGTCCATCCAGGGTCAGCGGGTCAATCTTTAGCTCGTCAAGCGGGAACTGAGAGTCTGCATCAAAGCTGACGTCACCCACACCGGCCAGTGAGCTGGTCAGCTCCTTGGAGAGGCTAGGTGGGGACTCCCCGGTCACTAATAATTTGTGGTATAAAGATGGATTGTGCAGGGGGAAAACAAAAACAAACAAACAAACAAACAAACACACAGGAATTACTTGAGGCCAAGCAGATTTGTGAGACCTACATAAGAACGGACAAACTGCACTGATGTGCGCCACCGACACGTCCAGATCCCTGGAAGGACTTACATCATAAGAAACAAGAGAAAAACATATACCTGTGAGAATAATGTTGGGAATGTTGCCATGGTTACTGTAGCCTAGTTGCTGTGTGTCCTGCAAGTTGCCGTGGCTCCCGGTTAGACCCATCATTGCTGCCTGTGTGTAGTTGAGTGTGGAGCACTGACTGTAAAGGCTGTTAGAACTGCTCGGGTTCTCGATCATGTTCATGTTGAACTGCTCAAGCTAGGAGATAACAAGAGGGCACTGTAATCAATATATATCCAGAAGACAAGACAAGACAAGACAAGACAAGAAGATCCACTAGAGGCAGAAAAGCAATACGAGCCAACAGGAAAGAGGCCCAAAGGTTAGGGAAAGCCTTCAGAAGCACAAACAAGCACTAACCTGATGGGACAGAGCGTTCGTCTGTCTGGATGCAAGTTGATGTTCATAGAATGAATCTCCGAAAATGCTGCCCACCACCGGAATGTGCTACAAATACAGCAAGAGACACCTCCATTATTTCTATCAGGCTGCAACGTCAGTGTGAAAATGCTTGTGTAAATAGCAGGACAAATGTGCAAGACGCTGACATACGCGGGAATGTCTAGCACAAGACATCCACGCAAAAAGATCTGGGGACATCTGTTAAAAAGCAGTGACATATCTCAAAGTGACAAAGCTTAACATCCATAAAACAGACAGCTCTTAATTGACACACTTGGGAAATGAAATCAACAGTTAAATATCAATCTGAAGGCCTTATCGTATTTTAGGTCAGAGGAAAAAAAAACAAACAAAAAAAAACCCCACAAAGCTTATCTAGTATCAGTTCACATGTGATATGGTGTCTAATGAGTTAAGTTTCACTACTATGATGCTCTCAGTAAACTCTGCCCTAGTTGACTAAAGAAACAACTACACAGGGAGCTACAAGGACATTCCTTTTATAGCAGCCTCACTGAATAAACTGGTCATGATACTTAGGCTGATTTGCAAACATTTTGTGATGATCATGCTATGACTACAATATTACTTCAGAGAAGCATAGCTGCTGCTAAACTTCATATTATATTATAATGGAATAAGTATGGCCAAATCCTTAACACAGCAAGAATTTCTACTGATGTGCTGCAACTACTCACCACCATGGCAGGATGATTACAATGATGCAACTGACCATCAAGGTCAACTGCATCATGGCACAGTAATGCTGCAGCTAATGTAATATTTAAAGCAAAAGAAATAGCACTGAGTAACAGGATTCTAATGTACTTCACATACTACAGCTGATTAGTACCCTAAAAACAGGGATGAATGACATGCTATGGAATAAAATAAGGCCAAGTACTACTTGTGATAGACATTACCTGTAGTTAAAGATAAAAAGCTCTATATTATTTAGCTGTTGATGCAAACACCACAGACTACACAGCCTTCGATGCACTTCAACATTGTCAGCATTACACATGGAAAACAAAAGGCCTGTGCATTGCTCTTAGTTGGACAGCGACGCTGAAAGAACCTCAAACCTGTTGTGTAATTAAACTGCAATAGAGCTATGTAATACGCCCCCCATATCCCTGACCATATGTAGACAGCTGGCAAGCGTGTTGCTACTTTATCCCAGATCCAATGTATATCATGATATGCAATGTACATGTCCAAAATACGTGGGAGAAGCTTTAAGCCTTCACCCACCCGTTTATTTAGCCTGTCACGATGGGACCAGAAGACACGATAAATGGTACCTCTAAAAATCACAGCGTCATCTGAGCAATGAGAGAGGGTTGAAATGCAGACAAAGAGAAGTGGAGGAAGGAGAACAGAGAGCTGGGACAGCAAATGAGCGGCCAAAGCAAAACAAGCAGCGGGGTGGGTCCGCCCTTACTTGAGGCGAGCCTCCAGGCGAGAAGCCTTGGTTGGAGACTGGAGAGGTTGGAGACTGGTTGGCAGGAGACCCAGTCTGATTGCGATACTGCTGGAAGGAAGAGGCCTTTCAGAATGACAGCACAGGTCCATTACGACACGGGTCCATGTGTGAGCACCTCGGAAACAAGGCTGCCCCAGACTGACGTGCCGTAAAGCACTGTGTTGGTCAAACCTGACCCTAGCGTGCTCTTGGCTTTACTGGAGCACCAAAATCTGAACATTACAAGGATTTGCAAACCAAAACAAGTCCCGGACAACGAAATGAACATACTTTCAAGCTGAAAGCATAACTGTATTTCTGTTTAATTACGGCGGCAGCCTTTGTGCCACTTTGCTATTGTTCTCAATGACGATGGGGCAGGTTGAACTCACCGAGCTGACCGGTGCGCTGGTGGCCGTTGGCGACTGGGTGGTGAGGGAGGTCTGTGGTGTGCTGGAGGAAGAGCTAACGGTAAGCGGTGGCAGCTGAATGAGGCGGATGTTCTGGGGCAGGGTCTGCTGCTGCTTCTGCAGGTCGCTCAGCAAACTGAGCAGTGAGTACTGAGAGAGCTGCTGCTCCAGAGACATGCTGTCCATCGCGATTGGCTGCAGATCCCGAAACATAAAGTAGCAATTCTGATTTTCTTGCCGATGCGTTGTGTTTTCATTAACAAACCCTCTACAATGCTCTATTTAACACATGGTTATTCCAACAAAACAACGTAAGCAGCTCTAGAAGCAATATGACTTCAAAGGTTTAATAGGTATTACTTTTAAAGGTATAATAGCCAATCTAACTAAAGTCAGCTTCTCAATAATGTACAAAATATAGTCACATGTTTTCTGAAGCCAAATGTACAAAAGGTGCAAAAAAAAAAAAAAAAAAAAAGAAAAATCATCACACAAACATTATTTTTTCCTTAGATGTCCTGGCACTGGACAGGCTTATCATATAATTTGCTTTACTGGGATTCTGACTCTGGCTTGTGTTCACATTAACCCCCCTCCATTTTAATCACCATTACATTCCAGGAAAAACATGCATGAGTGACAGGGGCTTTATTTTGACCTTACCTGAGAAATGGACATCTGAGGTGAGAGCGTGGGAGAGAGTGTGGGGGAGAGCTGCTGGGGACATGGCTGCTGCTGCTGTTGCTGAGCGTCGATGTTAAGCGTGAGGGCAGGAGCAGGCTGGGTCTGGCCACTCAGTGCAGGAGGAGAGGGGGGGACATGGCTGGCGGCACTGATGCCCAGGTGGGTGAGGTTGGTGGTGAGATTGCCCGTGCTGCTGGAAGTGCTGGTGGTGGGAAATGATACAGGGTCATCCGGGTCCAGGGGTGTCGGCAGGGGAGGTGGGAACTGGATGTTGGTGAGGTCCGGCAGGGAGCCGCCTGTGTTGTGAGTGGCTGGCATCAAAGAGGTGTTCACTTCTTGATCGGGGGATGGGAATATGCTGGGAAAAATGAAAAATGGGACTGTGCTAAGTGCAGGGAAACACACTATATGTGACTCTTTGAGAAGCTCAAAGTAGGTGAACTTGGGTGATCATAATTTGCGGCAAGATCATAATCCACAGTGAATGAAATAATCGACAGTGGATTCTGAATCCTTCATGGCAGGTACGGAGTAAATCATAGAAAATACAAATTACTTGGTAGTTGATAAAGAATAATTGACAGTGGATACTAATTTTATGGGCTACATGTTGACTTTTGTGTTTAGTAGTGTCTTTGGATCCTAGTCTATACAAACTAGCTAAGGGTATTTTTCTGAGTAAACAGTGAAGCAATTTTGTAAGTCGCTCTGGATGAGAGTGTCTGCTAAATAACTTAAATGTTAAATGTTAAATGTAAATGTTAAATCATCTTAAAGTTTAAAACTAAGTCTAGGGTTCAAGAAGTTAACTATCGTGTATAGGGCCTGTGACCTGCACACTTCTAGTGTGGCAGCAAAATTATCAGCAGAATTATATATAACCGAGAAACAACTTTACTCACTTAATCCCTGGAACATCATGGGATTTAGGACGCAATGATGCCTTCTGATCATCTTTCTCCATTTCAGTTTCAGGCTCCTCTGTATCTGGGGGCGTGAGCAATAAAACTAGAAACAGAAAAAAAATAGAAAGTCATAACAGAGTTTATTTTATTTGAACTGGCCAATACAAACAGTAAAAAAAGCTTAATCATGTTACCTCGTTTTGGCTGCAGCTCTTGGGAACCTCCAACAAAAGTGTCTGGCGGAGCAGGATTCATGGCACTCTGATGTAAGGCTGAGTCAGAATTAGTCCTGGAACAGACGCATGAGGTCGGTGAAAGTGTGCTGTAGGAAAAGCTACACACGTCAACTTGGAACAAAGTTTTCAATTCCCAATGGCAAACATTGCCTTACCTCCTCCAGCTGGTGTCAGGGGGAGGTGACAGATACACTGAGCCATAGGGGCAGCTGTCAATGTAACTGTGTTAAGGACAAGGTCTCATTTGTTTCAAACATCTGAAAGTCTGGCCTGGCGTACGTTATTTATATATGGGCATAGTCGCACACTGATATTTAACCATTAAACTTACAATATGTGCAGTAAAGTGTTACTATATTCAACTGCTCCTGAAGGTGGACACGCTTTTATTATGATGTTTATTATAACCAGCATCAGTAATGAAAGCCACATGTGATGGCTATGGACGTCTACCATCTAATAAGGCATAAAAAGGGAGAAAACACCAGCATAGAATTGATGCTTTTGAGCCCTCAACAAGCAATTCCAGGAGGGGGCATCCTTGGGAAAGTGCGTGATCAACAATGTTGATCAGTCTTACAGTAAAGCAATTCCATTTGCTATTATATGCTTCAATCATCATTGTCCCCAATACTGATATGCACAATAACCACCACTAGTCTCTCTAGGCACCACTTTTGTGATGATTCACTAATATTGCTTTAATATTGTAATCACACAATGTAATCCTATTATTTAATATCGTTTTTTTTTACTGTTGTGTTCAACTTACTACTTCAAATCGAATATTACCCACCTGAGAAACTGAAATTACAACACCAAATCTTCACTGGGCTTAATTCAGACAGTAAATTCAGTTGGCAATGGTCACATTCCTAGTTATGCATTACATATTTAATGTTATTTTGTGGCCATTTCTTTTGTTTTAGGTGTGAATATGTTGCACAGGGGGCATGATTATTTCTGACATATACTATAACTTTTAAGTAAGATTTCTATCACTAAATGCTTGTTCTTGTTTTCAAATATGTGTATACAAAAAAGGAACTAAGCAATCCCCTTCTTTCAGCATTTAACAAAAGTGCTGGGGGAGGAACACTTCTGCTGTCTAAGACTGTGGTTTAAAATTAGCTGAAGTTCAACCAGTTCAAAAACACCATTAATAAGAAAAGGATATCTGACGCCCATGTTTGTCCACAGACAGAGGCCTACGATGCGGAGATGTGATACGGTTCCGGTCACGATACACACGGTCAACCAAGCCATGGTGCCGGGTCGTTCGACTGGTATCCAAAACTGTGGTCTGAAAAGAAATCTCATAGGTTTAAGACACGTCCCAGCCATGGACTCTTTAAACCTAAAAACATGCATCCATTATTTCTACTTCCACATAAATGGTGAGGCATAGCTAGAGAAATAAAAATATAGTGCAGCCTTTTAATCAGAGATGGACTGGAAATATGCAAGCATAAAAGCAATGAAACCATCAGATTGTTCCGTCTGTAGTCTTGCTAATGTCTCATAAATGAAAAGCAATGACAAAGGCAGTGATGGCACCCCCACTTCTCAACAATAACGATGCACGGATCCTTTGTCTGCTAAGACTTAAGGTGGGAAGCAATTAAATTTCTCACACCCTGCTGCATGGTATTATCTGAGGACGGCGCTTTGAGGTGAACTATATGGTGTGCAACTGTTAAAATGCCTTTTTAAAATGGATTGCTGCCATAAGAGGTAACAGATGAAAAATGCACACGGCAATAAACCCTATGTTTGACAGGGGAGCAACACAAGGGGGTACATGTTTAAAATATGTGTATGTATAAAAGTGTATGTCTTATAGCATTATTTGCCTCATCTTACACTGATGTACAGATTTTCCCCAGATTACATTACATACAAGTCTCAGATTGTCAAGACTATGCAGAATGTCACAGACAATTGTTTAGAAAACAGATATTGCACTTAAAACGCAGCTAAAAATAACTAGGTTATGTTAAATGTAAATTGAATTGCACGGGTTAAAGAAAACTCACTCACAGTACCTGCAGTTAATAGTGGGTGAACTGAATGGGGCAGAATCCACCAAAACAGTGACAAACAAAAAGACTTTTTCAACCGATATAGTTTCTAAGGGCTCACCTGAAAAGGCAGGTCAATGTTGCTATTTCCAATCTGATTGACATTGGGCAGTGAACCTCCATAGCACTGACCACGATTCTGGCCTAGTTGCAAATACTGGGTCTTCTGCAACTGCAGCTGTGCAAAATAAAAGTGCATGGATGAGTGACAGAGTGAATGACAGCATGAAGGCATGAGTGAGTGAAACTTAACTGAAGTATCATAAAGGGGAAAACATTCAAAAACAAAAGAAACTGATGCTCGACGGGAAAAGCAGATCAGTGGAGCATTGCTTATCTATGAAGTTGTGGGATTAAAATTAGGGCCAATCAGACTCCTGTGAAGGCTTTGGCTGTGGTACAGATCCCTCGCTATGGTGAGCACGAATCAACTCAGAGGGAAAGCATGTCAGGATTCTGGCAAAGTTGAAGAAGAGAGTGGGCAGAGTAATACCCCGGCCTTGCCAGGCAAGAAGGAGATGGCAGTCCATTTCACTTATAACTACAACCTGAAAAATCACTTCAGGTCTATTATAAGAATCTCAGCACAAACATGAGTGGATTAAAACGACAGGGTGAGTGACAATGTGGGACATTTTGAAACGTATGAAATTAAGAGTAACACGAACTATAAAGCGAGCCAGCAGGCTCCTTGCAGATGTGCAGAACATCTGTAGGCAGGCTGCCCGTTTTTTCTGTCGAACAGCCTGGCTTCTCCGCATCCGCATCGTTTCTGTGGCTCTCTCGCCCCGCTGCTCTCACTAATGCCCCGAAACAAGCGCCTCTCGTCCGCTTTCTGTGTCGACATGATTTTATAGGGAATGCCAGTCGACGGGAAGGTCGTTGAGTCGTGTGTGTTCCGCTTAAAGCTTTAGCCACTCGGCTAACGCCGCCCCCCCACTCACTCACCCACCTCAACACCAACACCACCACCACCACCACCACCACCACCACAACACCACTCCTCCTCCTCCTCCTCCTCCTCACTGAAAACACCGTGAAGAAAATGAAAAACCCGACACGTACCCGCGCCGCCCGAGTAATGCTCAGGTCTTTCATGACTTCTTCAAACGCCGCGGTCTCCTCTGCCTGCTTCTGGTTGTGCAGGGCAATCTTCTCGCTGAATTTTCGCGGATTGTTTGAGGTCGCCATCTTCCGTTCTTCTCCAAAACAGACCTCTCTCTTTTTTTGCGCCAGACGTACGTGGCGCCGCCGCGTCGCCGCCGCCGCGCGGAGGATTGTGGGAGTTGGAGTCCTTCGGTGAGGATTGTCGGTCCTTCATAAAAAACCACAGCAAATCGTTCACGGACGATTAGCGCTCCGGTGCACCTTGTAACAAATATTTATAGGCATGGCTTTCTGTGTAAAACCATGCCAAAATCCAAAGCACTTTATCAGAACAGGACCTAGGATTTAGTGTGTAAACCATGCTGAAGTTACAAGGAGTGTTTCAGCATGGGCAGCTTATTGAATGAGGCACGATAAAGAAGGTAAAGGTGCACGTATGTGTCACTGTACAGTACAGTGTGTCCTCCGCATTTAACCCATCTGTGGTAGTGAACACACACACACACACACACACACAAACTAGTGAACTAGGGGCACTGAGTACACACACGTACACACACACACACACACAGAGCGGTGGGCAGCCAACTCCAACGCCCGGGGAGCAGACAGGGTAAAGGGCCTTGCTCAAGGGCCCAACAGTGGCAGCTTCCCAAGCCCGGGAATCGAACCCACAACCCTGTTATCGATAGCCCGGCGTTCTTACCGCTGAGCCACCACTTAAAACCACCAATTAAAACAGAGGTAATTTAGAATGAAATCAGATGTATTTGTATAGCACTTTTTTTTACAACTAGCAGCTTTTTGGAATCACTAATCAGTAAGTCATTAAAAACCAGTGAGGAAGCCAAAAGCTAGGCAAGGAAAAACTCCCTCAAACTGGAGGAAGAAACCTCAGGAGGAACCAAGACTAACAAGGGAGACCCATCCTCCTCTGGTCAGAACTATTAATGGGTTATTGATCAAAATCACTGTACCACCATGTGAGACTGTTCTACTGATCATGTGTGAAACATAATCATGATAATCTAACATAATATAACTAATAAGATTAATGAGAGTGGTGATGGTTAATTGTAGTAATAATAATAGTGGCAGATAGTTAAGAGTCCATGTAAATTTTTATCATAGTCATTAGGCAGGTAGTAGTGGCAGGAGGGTGGGCAGCTCGTCTGACACAAGAGGCATGGGAACCTGATGGTCAGTCTGGCGGATGTTAGCTGGTCTGGCACAGGTACAGGAGAGCCCATCGTTCAATTTTCCAACAGGTCAGGCCGGATAAGTGGGCATCATTCTTAAAAGCTAAAAAAAGCATGAAAATTGGGATGTAAAAATTAAGCAATTTGTTTTGGGCAAATAAACAAACAAGAAAAAAAGTAAAATACAAGAAAAGAAAGATAAAACTATAGGCACTGTAAAATACACATAAGGAAGCGAAATCCTGATTTTTACATAAATTGTAACATGTAAGAATATAATGCTTTATGTTTACTAGTACGAATCAGTTAAAATTTACTCTATTCTCCTTCTATTAAAATGTAACTGGAAACACAAATAGAGGTGAGCAGTAAGGCACAGATATATCCATTGTATAATATTCTTTTTTATTCAAGACACAATGTATTGGTACAATATATTACCTGGGTGAAAAGGTGTAAAAATGACCCCACATATGCAAAGTGAGCAGGAAGAATGGGAAAGAGCCATAAAAGTGCTACCAAGAGGCAATACATTCAGCATCGTAGGACAATTAACAAGCATAGCAGATCTCCTTCACAATCATTTTAAACATGACACACACCAAAGCAAAGCAGAAATGAGATTTTATATAACATGCCGAGTCCAGACACCTATGTTTTTTTTTTTATTTTAACTATAAACACAATAACACTGCACTAATACATTAATAAAAATGAAAAACACTTGTAACATATGGGAGTTTTAAGTACATTCCTAATGCTTAAAGCATTTGTAACATTACTCTCATACTATGCCAGGTTATCTGAGGAAGGATTAGGAATTAGAAAGCCTGAGATGAGGTGAATTTTAATTCATAGGAAAAAAGTTTACTTTTTTACTGTCAGCATATTCTGTGTAAGTGCCTGAGGTTTAACAGAAATGTCTGGGGTCAGTTGCGCTTACAGCACACACACACAACAAAACCCCATCTGATTCCCTTAGCATGCTCATTTGTACTTGCAAATTTTCATCTTTAAAAAAAAAAAAATCAACTTGAAATTACACTAAGGACATGGTTTAGATGTGCTTTCAGAAACTGAACTAGTGGAGATTGGCATAATGGAAGGATTTTAGCATTAATGCTATTATAAATTGACAATTGTGTGGCAAATATCAATACAATTTAAAGAGGCATACGACTGACAATCGTATATTCGTCTTAGCTTTTATATTTTTGATCATTTTGATGATTTATCACAATATTAAAAGAATGAACGGTTGTTTGTTATATATACTTATATAATCTTTATTGGGATCTGTTAAAATGTTACTAAATAAAATGGACTTCTGACTAATTGTAGTGACCAAAACTGAGATTTAAATAATAAATCATTAATTGTATTGCTCCATGTCAGTAGCAAAAAGTTCATTTTTTCCAGCTTTTATTGTTGTAATTTTTATACAATTTTAAATAGTCAGTTAGCCAGTTACTCATTTGTACTTTTGCTGAATCACTGGTAAAGCTTCCAAAACTTGGAAGTTGAGGACTGAAACATGTGCAACCAGCCACCGCTTCTTTTCGAACTGCTGCCAATGCAACGTCACCAGGCAACTAATGTGATCAGAGGAAAGCGTCGGGTACCCAACTCTCTTCGGCAAGCTCTCACCCGGCTACTGATGGCAGGTAGCATAAATCAAACTGACCAAAAAAAGCTTAACATAGTGTCATTTCCTTCAAAAACATGTATAATTTAGTTGTGTTGTGTTTTACATGTTTTCATGTAAATTCATGTATGTTTTAATTCCTGTACTGTAGGTTTCCCTGACGTCTCCCTAATCTACTGGTCAGGATACACCTAGTGTTTCGGAGCTGCTGCAGTCTTTTCTGGACCTCTCTCTGCAAGGGCGTAAGTGGCAGCATCTAGCTGGTAAAATTGAAGGGAAGAAAGTCTTGTCGAAATGGACATTTCCATTGCCTACCATGGCAAATTCTAAAACGCTCTTTGTAAAAATCCTTTAGATGAAAACCCAGCTACTGATTTGCAAAGTAATAATCTACAGTACCTCCAACAATTATCTTGTGGGAGAGAGAAGATGAACAGAATAAGGAAACTCAATTTCACTCATTAAAAAAATGCACATTTTCTTTGCCTCAGTATACCCAGATTCCTCCTGAGTCATGCCTTCATGGCTCATGACAAAAAGGCAGACGAGCTAATAAGTGGTTGTCCTAGAAAAGTCCTGAGCTGACAGTTTACACAATAGTTTACATTTCATGGACACAAATCATAGTTTGTTTAATGACACCTAGTTCTAATACACATATAGTACCATATAATGTGCTTCTTCATTACAAACTGATTCACGTCATACAACTGAAATGATACAGAACACAAACAGAAACTAGAAATCACACCTTACTCCAGCATCCAGCCTTGAAATGCTGTGGTATTTAAGACTGTGGTGATCCTTTTACATTCATATATGAAAAGCATGCCGATGCAGTCTTACGGGAACGGCAGCACACTGATGTAAGACCACGTGTTTTTTTTCTGCCACCCCTCCCTTCATTTCAATCTGCAGTAATACTATGAACATCATATCAGACTTTCAGTCAATACATTGTACTTTTTCCCTTAGCCATCACAGTGAACATACTCACTCTAGTCCACATATGGATCTTTGCTACGCTGTATTTGATTAAAGTGCATTTTGAATCAAGTGTAATGTGCTTGCTGACTTTGTAAAAGAGATATAATTAAGCACTTTCACACAGCTAAATTCTCAAAATATGAATTCCTCAAACTTCATTATATGTAATGCAATATTGTGCATACAGCGGAAAGCAAAGGTTTGGGCACCCTGTCCAAATTTGTTACTGTGAATAGTTAAGTGAGTAGAAGACAACCTGAACTGCATTTTACACAAGAGTAGTGCAAGTTTTTTTTAGGTGCACCTTTTGAAAGTTTGGGCACCCCAATAAATTTGAGCTCTCCTACTTTTAAGTAGTCTCAGACCTTATTTAGCTTGTTAGGAATATGGCTTAATTACAAAACACTGTTTTATAAATACTTTGACTTCTCAAATCGTGTCTCAACAATCAGCAGCTATGAACTCTAAGCCACTGGCTAGCACTCTTAAAAAAAACAAAAAAAAAAAAAACACACACACAACCCCCCCCCCACCCCAACAAACAAAGCATGACAAGGCTAAACGTTTCTTCAAGAAGCTGTTTCTTCATAATGTCCTAATGTAATAATAAATGGTATATAACAGGAACAGTGAAGGTCAAGTTCAGATCTGGAAGACCAAGAAAACCTTCAGAAAGAGGCAAATCAAAGCCCCCACTGCACTGCAAAAGACCCTTTAAGAAGATTTAGCAGACTCTGGAGTGGTGGTGCACTGATGAAGTTTCAATGAAGTGTAAGGACAACCCTAAGAGGCGCTGGGTCATTTTGTACTTGCTTAGTTATTCACAGTAACAGATATTTTGATTACCCCTCCCCAACACACACACACACACACACACACACACACACACACACACACAATATATATATATACACATATGTACACACACACACATACATACATATGTACACACACACACACACACACATTTTGATTAAGATTGTAATTGTGCTTTAGTAAGAAAATCTTCTGATCTGCCGAATAAAGTCAACCATATTTGGAGGAACAGAAATAAATTGAGGAATGAATAGTTTTGGTTCCACTTTTTATATTAAACCTATCAGTTAGCATTAATAGTCACACTTGCCTCAAACTGCAGTTATTCACTTTGTCTGAAACAGGCTTGTTTATGTGGTTTCCAACACTGTAAGGCATATTGTTATGTATGACGGACACAAAAAAAAACAAAAAACATCTTGACTAGTGAACACTGGATCTGAACCATTCCTTACACATTTAGGAATAGAACACACCAGCAACCCCAGAAGTGCTAATGAGGCTTGTGAAAGTCTGGTGACCTTATGTTCTGCACAAATTTTGTAATTTCACTGGTTCTAATGCTCCTGACCCAGCTTGTGAAGGGCTTATTAATTAGCTGATGAGCTAAATCAGGTTTGGTAGGCTAGGGACAAGACTAAAACATGCAGAGTGTGGGCTTCTTAGGCCTAAGCTCGAGAAACCACTGCAGCAAACTGGACACGCTTATAGAATGTTGAGGACTTCAGTTGCCAGTTGAATGTTGAGTTGTTCGAGATCCTGTACATTATTATTATTAAGTATTTAGAAGAAGGTGCATAGTTGTATGTCATTTTAGTTGTCTTACCTTTATCCTTTCGTGGTTGGACTGTAGGGTCACACATGGAAGGCTTGTCTTTACACACTTTACACAAACATATGAGAATATGAAATCACTCGCACAGATGCTCATGGCATGCAGGACCAAGGGACCAAGACAGTCCTAAGGTCATCTTAAACAACCAATCTAAAGAAACGTCATGAAGATCAACAGCATTTAACCCCAGTCAATCTGCAGCATCTGTAGCAGATGACTGATTACCATCACTACCATTTCAGTAGTTTTGGAAAATTACAGGAAACTCACTTACTTGAAACTCTTGAAACACTAATACAGAAGTCACTTAATATTAAACCATTAGAATGACTTTGTTAACATCTTGACCTTTTAAATGTGCAGAAAATTTGAAGAATTGGTTGAATTCCCCTTCAAGGAAAGTGCAGGTAACTGAAATGCTTTTACCATGTTGCTCCAATTTGTGAAGCTGGATAAAACATCATCAATACAAATCCAGGAAGACAGTCTCTCAAGACCTAATTGTTGGGATGTAGAGTGTGAAAATAAAGGGCAAAAGGTTGAAATGATTGTCTGTGTTCGGTGTAAAGTAGGCTGAACAATGCTGAACATTCCTTTAAGGAAGACCAACCACAACGCAAATGGCTGAAGGAGCAGGGGGCAAATGTTAAAAGCAAGACCCACATTTTGCAATCCCACATAACGTCACCTCGCGTCTTCTAGCCAGGCCGTCATCGCTGAGTGACAGTCTGTGGCAGTATTATGGGAGTACAAGCAATTCCTGCAAAGGACTCTGGAAAGTGCAGATCCCTCTCCCACTCGTCCGTCTCCGTGTTATAGACCTGGACGATGCTTGTGACGTTATTTAGATGCCAGTTGTACCCTCCAACGACATAGATCTTTCGGTCCAGTAAGCAACAGCCAGCCTCGGACTGGCCTGCACGCATCGGGCTGACGGTGGTCCACTGATCCGTCTCTGGAATATAATACTCCACCGCCAGCACGTCAAAGCAGCGGTCCACATGGTCCATTCTGCCCCCCAAAGCATACACACGGTCATTTACACTTATCATAGCATGCAGCACTCGTGGTTCGTTCATAGGGCACTTGAAGTTCCACTGGTCTGTGACCGGATCGTAGCAGTGAAGGGTCTTTTTGTCCTCTACAGAAACCCCGTACCCCCCAGATATATAGAGTTTATCTCCGCATGTCGTCCCTGCATGACCCCATATCCTTCTCTTTAGCGAATCCACATAAGACCATTCATTTTTCTTGGGGCAGTAGCACTCTACAGAGGATAAGCTTCCGGATCTGTTACGTCCTCCGGTGGCATACAGTCGGCCCTGCAAAACGTTGAGCTGGAACTGGATGCGGCTCTCCTGCATGGGCTGAATGCGCAACCACTGGTTCAAATGGGGATCGTATCGGAAGCAAATGTCCACTGCACCTTCACCGCTACGGTACTGCAGGTGCTGCCCACCCACTACGTACACAAAGTTGTCTAGAACAGACACGCAAGCATGGCTGCAGCCAGATTCCATCTCGGTCAGCTCCTTGAACTGCCGTGCTGCGATGTCTGGGAGATAATACACTTTACTGCTCACAGTTCGGTCGTTGTCAGTGTAAGGTGTGCCACCAAAAGTGATAAGTGAGATGACGTCTGAGCGGATGATGGTGCGAGGAGACTGCATCTCATGCTGTCGGAAGGGAAGGATCTGATAGTTGAAGGCTTCGAGAAGGTACTGCCGGCACAGCACGTCCTCTACCATGATGTCCACCGTCTGGACACTGTCCACCAGCTCAGAGGAGCGCATGAGCGGAAAGCGGATGTGGCAGAGCACCTGGTTGGCCCCGGCCCGGCGGGACTCGTCGTGCTGCAGCCAACGAATGGCAGCGCGAAACAGGTCAATTTCACTGCAATTCTTCAGTTTATTGCTTTGCAGGAAGAACACTAACCGCTCCATGGGTATGTGGAGAAAATCCTCCTCCTCTGCAATCTGCAGGAAGTGGCGGAAAGTGAAGGCATCCACGGATTCCTTCAGCGAGGACAGGCTGAAGGTAGTGGCCATCTGGCCGATGTTGAGGCACGTCTCCACGCTCATGGCTGATTTGAGGAACTCCTCGCAAAGCTCCACCACTGGCACCATTTGGAGAAAGACAGCCGCCCCAAGGACATCCTGAATGCAGTCAAGGTCTAAAGTGACCTCTGAGCTGTAGGCAAAATCAATGATGTGCTTTAGTCCACGGGCTGACAAGCCCTTTAGCTCAATGGTGTCCTGGTTTGATTCCTTCATGCCACCAGTGAACATAGCTCTGTAAGAAACGGATGCTTAACATAAGCACTCAGGAAAACACAGCACCATCATTCTACTAAAGTGGAGAAATCTGCACTCACCAATTAGGCCAAATACATTTAAAGCTGAGATGCTGTTCCCATTTAACAAACCATTGAAAGGAGAAACACTAAATAACCTATTAACTGGAGAGAAAGTGCTAGAGGGATGATTGCTTAAATTATTGATTGAAGTGTATCATGTCTCAGGAACATATGCTTACCTTCATACACTTTACCAAACAAGCATTACGCTCATATGATCCATTATGAACTATTATTTCATCACCAACATTTTAAAGTATCATCTTACCTAAAGTAATCACTGCAGGAGGCCAGAACAGCTTTGTGAACCTGGAAGCGTTCTTCGTTGATGGCGAGCACCACGTCCAGCAACTGGCCTTGCTCTCTTAGGGCAGATAACCCCTTCAGAAGAGTGCTACTGTGACTAGGGGCTGAGAATGTGCAGCGAAGGGAGCTGTTCTTATTGTTAGCCATGCTGAGGGGGGAAAAAAGGAATCAGTCTACATAAGTCTTTTATCTCTCACCACTCCCAGCTCATAATCTCTGTCTGTATAATCCATGAAACTTCTGAAATCCATCTCACTGGTCTGGCGTATTACAATTCCCCAGCAACAGTTCTCAGTTTCTAAGCGCGAGTCAACCTGACACTGGCAACTGCACTTTTGCTTTTAATTATTCATCGACAGTCAATTATTCATCAGAGAAATAACCTATCTTGACTGGAGCCAAAGGGTAAGGAGGATATAACAGCAGGTATTCTGTAGACAAAAGACAATCTTATACTTTGCGTTATATTAGTGGTCAAATTCATAAATTGCAACAGCAGAACACAATCAGAGTATATAATTAATTATATAACTACATTAAAATAAATAAATAACTACATTTTTTTATTCTTTAACTATAAGTAATATAGTTTCTGCATGTTTACTTGGGGTTGGTTTTGTATAGATGCAGGCTAAGACAAGAATGTGAAATCTATGAAATCCACTTAATCTTAGGGCAGGTATTCAGAGGCTGTCCTAAAATCCACTGTTAAAGGGCATATGGTGTAAAATCATCTATTTTTATACATTATATATTGATATTATCTAATGATACGCTCAAAAAAAGCAAATTGTTAAATTCTGTGATGTAATTTATCACAGTAATGATGAATATCAAGCAAACCCAGCCAGCTTCATTGGTCTTAAAAGGGATTTTGGGTACATTACTTTAGCTTTGTAGCTCCAGTGTAAAACAAACAACAACAAAAAAAAACATTTTGGATATTAAACATGTATTGTCTGATCGATTCTGTTTGAAGAAAGGGAAAAAACCTGAGTAAATGAGATTTTCCAGTGAACCACCTCTTTAACCTGGGTTTGGGAAGCTGTTGCTAACCAACAGAGCATCCAGGTCATTCAGCCACTGGCTTACAGTGCAGAACTGCCCTTTAATAGGATCACAGGTAGCTCAGGTTAATGCAATATTTTATAAAATCAGCTAATAAAGTATTACAACCTGCTTAACACATCCTCCAAAACAAAGTCTGATCCTCACTCCAGTGCAGTGACCCCTTAACTGGACACAGCCAGCGGTTTCAGTCAGCTTAAGGGGGGTCCTTATCTCACCTGCTCTGTGAACGATTCGCAGAGAATTCCCCACCATCCAACTCCGCCATCTTCGGTCACGGCATACACGGTGAGGGGCATCATGCGTGGGCTGAAAGTCCCCTGATCACACACCGCCTTACAGTCTTCATATTACAGTGTGCAGCAGCCGTACACGACAACGCTGGAGGCTCTTCGGAAATGACCGGGGAGGGCGAGACTTTTACATTCCGACTTGGAAGTTGGACCTGATAGTCAGACACGGAGCTGCTCAGGCAGAAACATTATCTGCACTGCATGTAGGAACTGAGATAAATTGCCCCTCTTCGTCTCGCATCCCCTCACCTGCGCTCTATTCCCCCCCTGAATGTGAACTGAACTACACTACGTAATGCCATAAAGCGTTGGGGGCGTTCGCGTTGCGCGGACGCTGCGCAGAATTCGCGAACGGACTTTCTAAATATGTGCTTCATGCGCAATATAGAGGAACCCGGACAAACACTTTAAATATACCGTATAGCTACAGTTTTTAACAACTGTTCCTTCACGACTTTCAGGGCTAACCTAGACATCCCTGTCTGTATTGATTCTACGCAGCGCTTTCTATATGGAACCATCCGCTGAGGGAAGAGGCGCGTCCTGTCTCGGGACGCAGTTGTATGACGTAGCCCATGCGCCCGACTGAAGGCTCCACGAGGGTTTCGAGGCTTCTCCTCCTCGACACTTCAAAAGTAGAAAACCCCGAATTTTAAAAGTGCCAGCTTTAAAATCCACGTTAAGCTCGACTTAAAGTCATATTCGCCTGGAAACCGAATAACTAATGGCAGCCTTCGCGTCCCTCGGCCTGTCCGAGTGGTTGGTGCAGCAGTGTAAACAAATGGGCATCACCCGGCCGACCCCCGTACAGGAGAACTGTGTACCGGCTATTTTAGAAGGTAGGCTCAATTATGTCACGTTACGATTTGAGTATTGGGAGGTTTTAATTAATATATCTATTGTCTTATGCGAACAGTTTACATCATTTAGATGGTTGGTTTGGGAGCAATGTCACTGTGGAGCAATTATGGTTAGAAAAATAACCAGGTCTAAACCATTGAGGTGCCTCCACTAAGCAAAATGTCTGTGGGTGTAAAATATCTAGAATTATTTGTGCCTTTTTAATTATTCTTTCACACAGAAAGCTGTTACTGGCTGCAGAAAGGTTTGAGAACCCCTCATATATAGAGCAATGTAAAACTTTTTTTTTTGTGTGAAGAACCATATAGCTAATGTGCACAGTTACGAATTAAAGTGGTTCTTTGAGTTGTCATCTTTCTGTTTAGAACTATATTACCTTTATTACATTTCCATTAAGATCCATAAAATACCCCATTTAAATCCTTCATATTCATGTTTACCTGTAGCAAAAAAGGTTCTTTAAAGAACCGTATTGTCGCTGTCCATGTCCAAAATAAGAGTTTATTCCAGGTCATTTAGAGCATTTCTATTGGTCCATTCAGGGTTATTCACACAGTGTACTGTGTTGTATTTAGAACCATTATCGTTACACCTTTACACGTTCTTTAATTTCCACACACTGGCTAGGACTCTCCCATGAACTTGTTTTTAAGGGTTAATGAATTAAGATTAAACTTGGTCTGGAAATCGTTCTTGGTGTTTCGCTGTTCTTGAGATTACACCATGCATACTGCTAATAGTCATAGCCAAGTCATAGCCAGTAGTCATGCCTTTACATGTAAAATTAAAGAGAGACCTTGAGTGAGTGAGTGATTTTACAGTTCTTTTTTTCTGCAGGTCGAGATTGTATGGGCTGTGCCAAAACTGGAAGCGGCAAAACGGCAGCTTTTGTTTTACCAGTGCTTCAGAAACTGTCAGAGGATCCCTATGGTATCTTCTGCTTGGTGCTGACACCCACAAGGTTGGCAGCATTTATATAAGCTGTGTCCACGGACTTGCTTGTAGAGTTTCTTTTTTTTTATGGGAAATATGGAATAGCAGGAATATGGCTGATGTTACATGTTGACAATGTGTCTCTCTTTTTCTGTCTTTAGAGAACTAGCTTACCAGATAGCTGAACAGTTCCGGGCGCTGGGAAAACCATTGGGTTTGAGAGACTGCATCATTGTTGGAGGGATGGGTATGGCTGTATATGTTAATTCAGTTTTGAAAAACCTGTGACTGAAATGTAGTTCACTAAACTAAAGCATGACTTTGGAAATAACAAAGCTACCACAGGAATTGAGTTGTGTATTTATGTGTTGTTTATCCCACTAAATAAGACACCAAGAAACTACTGTTGCCCTTATTTATTGCCCTTTTTATTATAATTTGTTTTTATCAAGAGTTTGTAAAAGTGTTTTGTGTTTCCAAAAGACATGGTGGCCCAGGGTTTGGAGCTGTCAAAAAAGCCACACATTGTTGTTGCCACACCGGGGAGATTAGCAGATCACATCCGGAGTTCTGACATGTTCAACATGAAGAAAATAAAATTTTTAGTAAGATTATAGTTATATCACGTATTGTAATCTACACATAACTATGGTGTTAACTCATTCAACAGAAGTATAAGTGAATTTATTTATTTATGTAAATTATTTCTTATTAATCCTGCTCTGTAGATCTTGGATGAAGCGGATCGTTTGCTTGAGCAGGGATGCACAGACTTCACCAAGGACCTGGAAGTTATTCTCAGTGTTGTGCCAAAAAAACGGCAAACGTTGTTGTTCAGTGCCACGCTAACAGACACACTGCAGGAGCTGAAAACCATTGCCATGAACGAGCCTTTTTTCTGGGAGAACAAGTCAGAGTAAGGAACCATAATCTTGCAGCACACAAAAACACAACACAACACAAGACAACACAAAATTGTCTCCCACTGATGCTCATTTCTCTCCTGCTCACACAAAATCATTGTATTCACACCTCTTTACAAAACTGTGATTGTCCAGAAATGATCTAGCAATGCGTTTTACTTTTGACATTTAATTTTGACTGAACATTCGTTATAGAACACAGAGAATGATGGGATGCGATTACAACATCTAAGACGAGCTATGTGAAGAAATGGTGAAAAATGCTGTAATGCGGATAATTTAATGCTGCATTTAAATTGGTCCTGTGTTGTAGCAGATGAGAATGCATGTCTCCCTACCCTTCATCTGGCATCATATGGGTCTTATGAAGGTGCTTCCTGCAAAATCAGATTTTTTTTTTTATTATAATCATAAAACCATATATAAAGTCAGCATAGTATGTACCATTAAACAATATTTTCTGTAGTGTGTCGCCAAAATAAAACACCAGAAATCTATCTGGAAAACAGAGTTACAGTAACATTTATGTAACTTTGTATCTCAGAGTACCTTCAAAATCATGGTCTAATTCCTGCTCTATGTATTTTCGTAGAAATGTAGTGCTGCCCAACCACATATTTGTGTCAAATCCAGTAATATTCCTGTACCGCACTTGCTTTAGGGATGGCCCAAAGCTCAAATTATACTTCCCGACTCTAGAGGGAGCCAGGGAAGCAAGAAATAGCAATTCTCACATGATGCTATTGTGACTTTAGCCAGTAGCTAGGTTTTCATCCAGCAAAAATTGCAAACATTTTTTTTCCTGTAGAGTTCGAACTGTGGAGGAGTTGGATCAAAGATACATCCTTACTCCTGAAAAAGTCAAAGATGCTTACTTGGTGCATCTTATTCAAAAAATTCAAGATGAACACGATGACTGGTCAGTCATGATTTTCACCAATACATGCAAGTAAGTAGTCATATTTCATATGCATTTTGAACTAAATGTTTTGCGCATTGCAAACAATTAATAAGATTTGTTTTTCTCAATTAGGAATTGCCAAATTCTCACAATGATGCTTCGGGAATTTCGATTTCCAGCAATCTCCTTGCACTCCATGATGAAACAGGTGTAGTACATATATGCATTATTTATTAGGACTATGCAGGTCATACTTACTATGGCTTTGGCCTTAAGTTCCAATATTAAAGGGATTGTTGCTTGTGTATTATTTAGAGACAACGGTTTGCAAACCTTGCCAAGTTCAAGTCCAATGTTTTCAAGATCCTCATAGCCACAGATGTTGCTGCCAGGTAGGTTCTAACCCCAGAGTGCTGTAAATTTGTCTAATTTTACTTCTAGGTAAAAAAAAAAATCCTAAAACATTTATGATATGTGGGTTTTTACATTTTTTTCAGGGGTCTGGATATTCCTACAGTGCAGGTTGTCATAAATCATAATACTCCAGGCTTGCCTAAAATCTACATTCACAGAGTGGGCAGGACTGCCCGTGCAGGTGTGTTTGTTTATTCTCTCCAGGCTAGAGCCACTGTTTGCCTCTGCATTTAAAACCAGGTATTAATCTGCGTGCTTTACATTTCAGGAAGAAATGGTGTTTCAATTACACTGGTCACACAGTATGACATTCATCTGGTCAGTGCTATTGAGGAGCAGATTCGTAAGTTCTACAGCCAATGCAGTACATATATGGACAAAAGTATTGGGCCATCTGCTCATTTATTGTCTCGTTTTAAATCAAGGGTATTATCTGAATTTGTTGGAGTAACTCTCTATTGTCCAAGGAAGGCTACTAGATTTTGGAGCACTGCTGTGAGGAATTGATTGCATTCACTACCCCACCTCATCCCCAACTCCTGAACTCATCCCAAAGAATTGGATGGAGCACTATCATTCCAGAGAACACTGTTCCACAGCTCAGTGCTGGTGGGCTTTATACCCCTCTAGCCCACACCTGGCATTAGGCATGGTGCCATTAGGTTCATGTTTTACTTCTCTGCAGGAACTAGACAAGCTGTGTGGGTGTGTATTTGCACATCTGTGTCAGCAATGGGTGCAACTTAAATGAGCTGAATGCATTCATTAGAATTTAAACATACACGTGTACTTTATATTTAAGTAAAAACACACAGTTGTGGAAACAAGTGGAAACATCAACATGTAGTAACACCCCCTTTAGCAGTGGTTGCCCTTCTTTCCTACATGATATATTACATGTGTAAGCAACTGTGTCATGTGTCAGCTAAACCTGCCTGAAGTTCATATTGGGGGTTTTGCTTTTCCTTTCTGGCCAGCATATGAGCAGGTCTGTCTGACTTTGATCTTTCACACACTTTTTGCTGACTTCTACACGTCCCTTTAAATACCTTTTCTTAATGATGCTTTGGACAATGGGAATTGTCAGCTGGAAGTTCCTTTGATATCTTATCTTATATCCTACATGCCACTTTTTAAATTAATTAATTAATTAATACAGTAAAGGTATTTTAAATCACTTCTGCATAACCATGACCTAAAATTGTATTTATTTACATGTTCAACATAATGGCTTGTAAGTGTAGATGTTGTACAGCTCTAAAATGTTTGTCTCCTGCATAATTGTTTTTTAGAGACCAAGCTGAAGGAGTACCCAGTGGAAGAGAAAGAGGTGCTAAAGATCCTTACCCAAGTCAATGTGACAAGACGACAGTGTGAAATTGTAAGTTATTTTTAAATTTTTTTTGTAGACTGAATCATTACATGCATTACATGTTAAATCTGTATTTTGTTGCTTGCAGAAATTGGAGTCAACAGACTTTGGGGAGAAAAAGGAAATAAACAAAAAGAAGCAGTTGATTTTGGAAGGGAAAGTAAGTAGCTTCCAATGACTGGTAGGGAAAAACACCTTTTGAGATGGTCTCTAGAGCTGGTCTTTGAACACAGTGTGGTATAATGAGAAAACAGGTCATGTCAGTGATTGACCAACACCTTGTTTTTTCTGTTTCTTTGACAGGATCCTGACTTTGAAGAGAAGAGAAAGAATGAACTTGCCAAAAGAAAAAAAGAAAAAACAGAAACAAAGGGGAGAATTCAGGAAATCCAGAAGAAGAATAAGAAAGGAAAGCTTGTGAAAAACAAGGGAAAGAAATCCAAAGACACACTTCCAGGACAGTCATAATTTAGCATAATTTGAACAGAACTGCTGTAACATTTGTATATAACTTTCTCATTTTATGCAATGTCCAAATGTATAATTTTGTGATACAATAATTCTAAATAATAAAATAAAATGAAAAATATGGTATTGTTGATTTGTTAACCTGATCATTGCTGTCACCCTTAATTTATTAAAGTTATTGTGAATTCTGCATGAAACAAATCTACTCTAAGCCAGCTGTTTGGCTGTGTTGTGGGTTATTTGTTGATATTATTCCACCCACATTTCCATAATGACATAACTATAAAAGATTTATCTGAAGAAAACCAGGCTGTCAGTGACAGGGTTGTGTGTTTAATATCTGGGTTTGGCACATGGCCAATATTAACCCTGGCTGCCCACTGCTCCGGGCACGTGTGCTCACTAGCTATATCACTGTGTGTGTGTGTGTGTGTGTGTGTGTTTTTTTTTTTTTACTACACAGATGGGTTAAGGGCGGGGGCCAAATTTGATCTATATTATATATACCATATAACACTTCTTTTTGTGGTGGGCACAAAAAAAATCGAAACACACAAATATGGTGATGTTGAAATAGTAATATGAATAAGTATTAATATATTTAGAGACATAAACGATCATATTTTAAAAATGTGGTTTTAAAAGTTCGTTTGACTAGCTCCAAAACAAACAAATAAACAAATAAAAAACGCACGAAAATGCAACTTTTATTTTGAATTTTCGCCGGGCTGCACAGTAATAACCCGGATGAAAAGTAGCGGCGCAGAGAAGGATGAGGCTTGAGCTGCTTGATGTTGAACTGAAAGTTTGGCAAAATATTGACCTCAGATTTCAGCGGTTGAATTTAAAAACGCAATAAATAACTAGCTAGTTCATTCAGTCAGCCGATATGGTAAGTGTACAATTCGCATTTAGCTGCACTGGAAATTTTACACCAAGCGCTGGCTAGTGCTAGATAGCTACCGAACACCGGTCTAGTGCAGTGAACAGTAGCCTGCTAGCTAGCTGGCTAAAGCTAAAGCTGGCTAACTAACGTCAGTTCGTGGTACAAAGATTCTAAGGTCGCTTCTCCAATTAACTTTCTGTATTGAATGGCAAAACAAGCACACCCTGCATCAGTAATGTTCAGAAATCTTTAGCACGTTCCCAAATCTGTTAAACCCTCAGGCTAAAAGCTAGCTAATGCTAATAGAAGCTCAGGATGTGAGCGCTTGAGGTGATGTAGCTAGCTGGCCAATGATGCACAGATTTTAAGGTTCGGTACGATTTAGGAGAGCACTAGCGAGCTTAGACTCGATAAGTCGATTCTGTGTTTTTAAAATGTCTTGATTCTAATGAGTTACACTATATACTACACAGATCTGGTCGACGATTGCACTGTAGCACCGTTTCTGGTAAAAAAAAAAAAAAAATACAACTGATCTATAAAAACACAACAATGGACAGCAATAGTTGGACAACATGAACAACATATAAGTGGACCCTGCAAAACACAGAAGGGTGAAAGCATAGCAGTTTTACTTTCCCATGAAGGATTGTTGAAATTATTTCTTTATTTAAAACATTACAATACATTATTGCTATTGTGATCTTATATGCTGTTACAACCTTCACCATATACCAACCTTTCACTAAAAAGAGAGCGTAATATGTAATAAGTATGTTTTTTTTTTTAATAGTTTAAGATTTTCATGCTATACCATGCTGTAATGGATAAAACTGTTGTTTTTTTCCCCCTATAGCTTCCGCTATCTTTACTGAAAACAGCACAGAACCACCCTATGGTAAGTACAAAGGTTTTTAATACCAATTCAGTAACATTGTAAACTAAATACATATTGTCAGGGTCCATTTACCTTGAAATGTTTAGCTTTTTAAGGAAGATGAAGAAGTGTTACTTTCCACCAGAAAACTACCTGAATAATGTGTCTACCCAATTCTAGCTGGTGGAGCTGAAGAACGGGGAGACATACAACGGTCACCTGGTCAGCTGTGACAACTGGATGAACATTAATCTACGAGAAGTCATCTGTACCTCTCGAGTAAGTAGAATCACCAGTTTTACACCTACCTTGTAACTTCACTCATCGGTCAGTTTGTCAGGTACACAGTCACAATTTGTCTGGTACCAGTATCACTCTATTGTAAATGGTCCAACACCCAAATAATATCTGGTTAATGATAAAATGGTAAAACAAGGTATGCGAAGGTAAAGTTGTATCTAATAAACTGGTGACTCAGTTTTTACATTTTGAAAATGGTCGTTTCAGGCAAAAAAAGGGATGAAATAACCAAGTCTAACTGTGTTTGTATGTCTTTGTGCAGGATGGAGATAAGTTCTGGAGGATGCCTGAGTGCTACATCCGGGGAAGCACTATCAAATACTTGCGAATCCCTGATGAAATCATTGACATGGTAAAAGAGGAGGTTCTCTCCAAGGGCCGTGGCAGGGGTGGCATGCAGCAGAACAAACAGCAAGGAAAGGGCAGAGGAGGTGGCGCTGGCCGAGGTAAAATAAGATGGCCATGTGGCGAGAAAGTGAATGGGTGGTGTTTTCAGTCAGTTAAGAGCTCAAATTAAAAAGTGAAGTATTGTAATCTTGTAATCTTGTATTTATTTTTTTCTTAGGTGTATTTGGTGGCCGGGGAAGAGGGATGCCAGGTACTGGCCGTGGACAGCAGCAAGACAAAAAACCTGGTAAACCACAGGGAGTCAAAAACCAGCACTGAACACACAGTACCTTCCCCCTTTTTGTCTTAAGCCATTGATTGTTATTCTCACCAGAAGTACACTGCTACCTTCTAATGTCATCATTGCATTGCAATACCTTTTGTCCTCCCCCATGATCTGATTTTAATGCAGCAGTTTAATTTCTTTGGTATAGATTGGCATATTAAGTTACTTTTGCATCACATGTATCCAGGGGGCTTTCTATAGTAAATAAAAATATGTATGTTTCTTCATAGTACATGTGATATGCAAACAAGAAGATTTCAGGTTTCAGGAAACGTCTTTCATAGACGGTCACCTAGGAAAAGAAATAAGTTTCATTTAAATGTTCAGGATGCCCTGGATATTTCCAATTTTAAGTTGAATTCCTCATATACAAAAATGGCATCCATTGTGTCACTGTAACATTTTTAATTTCCTCTTTGGATTCTGGTCTCTGTTTAACTCTTTGGTTTCTGGTTTTACCACCTGATTTGTCTATTTTCACTTGAATTATGAGCAGTGGACTTATCAATAAACATTTTTTGTTAAAAAAAATTATCATTTCAGTTTATTCTAATATATATTTCCATTCTTTTCTATTGGGCATAAAAATGAAAATTAGAGCACTAACAGCAAATCCATGGTTTTCATGTAGGAGTAAAAATAAAATGCCATACCTTATGGTTTGCAATTACAGTATAGCACCCTCTTCAGGTGAGCTTAAGGATTAAGACCAGAATTTAAGTTTAAGGTTAAGATTTTCACATTTCTGCAAACAGCTGTTCAGAGCAGTCTGGTATAAAGTACATCATTCTAGAGAAAACGAAGTGCTAAAGATAATATTTTGAAGTATTTTATAAAAAATATATAAAAGAAAGGTATCGCATGAAATGGTTTTGGACAACCATCAAGCCATCTCCATCTTCGTCTCTTTTTGGGGGTGTGTTGGCAAACGTGTGCTGTAGCCGCTTTCGGTTCTGCTTTATTTTGAGTTTCTGACTTGAGTCAAATTTTAGAAAAAGAAACTTAAGTTGGACATAAAAATGTGCATAATTGTAAAATAATTTTTATTTCACTGCCTCAAACAGAAGGCACTGTAAGCTATAACAGTATTTTCTGATCATATGCTGTATTGGGATTTGTTTGGTGTAGTAATTCATGAAAAATTGTCTTTCACTTTCTGATATGGTCAGTTATTTGGTCAGTGCAATTAGTTTGACTCCCATAATGTACAACTTTAAGGTAAAGGTTAATAGCTAACTGGGGTTCTGCTGCTAATTAATGTTTATTTGTTGTTCTTGTTAGATAAAGCTCTAAGACTTGACCTCTCAGTTTTGTGACATTACAAGTACATATTCACAACCTGAGAAAGTGTTTTACTTCAGCCTCAAGGTCTAGTTGGCTAATACAGAAAAAGCTAAGTAGCTTCAGCTCAGTGTCAAATATACAGCACCTACATTCTTCAGTTAAATTGTGTCTTCTGGTTAACATCTTGTTTGCAGGAGTTAGACTGATGTTTAGTTTATTTATGAGCCAGTAGAACAGGATTGGTTGAATACAGCAAAAATTCCTAATGGTTGTGTGGTGTATTTGCTGTGTATTGTAGTGAGCGAACATAAATGACTGAAAAGCAGAGGTTGGGATGCAATCCTGTGCCACCGGAAGCTGTACAGCACGACAAATAGCATGAATATTAACCAATATTTTATCTTCCTATGCATCCTGCCCTGCACTTGTCAATGTGAGACATTTAGAACAGGTCAAAAATGAAGACCAGTATTTAATCCAGTATTTAGATATTCAAAATATGCATTAATTTACAAATAGCAGATTAATAAACAATAAACAATAATCAATTGATCAATACACCTAAAGTAAACAGTTTCTGCAATGAGCTGCTAAGAATCAGCTGAACTTTTCTCTCTGGCTGTCAGAAAAACACTACAATCCTTCTCTACAGTTTATCCTCCTTCATAAGTCACCTGATCACCCTGTCTCCCTGTTTCCATGGCAACAGCTGATGCAGGCCTCGTTTTGACGTCATACCCCCCTCCCTCAAAGGGAATGAGCTATTCTCATTCCCTTTGAGATATGAGATCACAGACAAGAAAAGCTTGTCCTCTGGTGCCCTCTAGTGCAGCTCTGTTCATTTCTATATTTATATGTATAATCCGAAGTGTCTAACAACAAGAAATGTGAGTTCATTTTACAGCACAAACCTTTATTTATTTATTATTATTTTATTTTTTTCATTTCAGTAAATTCCACAACATAGACAGTTGGTTTGGTAAATTTCACCACTGAACATTTGACACCATACCCCTTATTGTATTTCGAGTAAATTTACTACTGCATAATAGTTGATCTTTTTCTTGAACGTACACTGAAGTCCCATATTAGAAAAGGAAAATTAGAAAACAGAAGAAGTAGAAAAGAAAGAATCACAATGAAGCATATCAGATACAAATCAGAGAGTGCAGATAACCCAGGTCCAACAAACCAACAAAAGTAAAGAGGCTAAAGCAATCGAAATGCAAAAGCAACGAGCAGGTGTTTTGCTACAGAAACTTCTCAGCAAGGTTCCAGTGTTCAGGAGGATGTGATAGGGAGCACGGAACGTTTGCTTCCGGGTTCGGAGCAGTTTCACACAAAGCTCACCAGCTTTGCTATGATCCTAGCAAAGTAAAGCAGTGCAAACAGGCCAAGGACACAGAGGGCTTGCCTGGCTGCTTCATGGTGTCATACTGGTGGCCTCTGTTCTCCTGTTCCGATCATCACTGGACATTCTGACTGAAATGCCATCACACACATTTAAGGAGCATTCCTGCAAATCAGTGAGTTTCAATTTACCAGGATTTTTAATTTTTTTTGCAATTTCCTTGAATTCCTCTCACTCCTGGAAGGATGTAACAAAACAATGAATAATACTTTAAAAGATATTTTCTCAATATTGCTTTGTAATAAAGTGACACATTCATTCACAAGCAGGCATACACAATAGCAATAAAGCACATACTTTAAATAATTTAGATTTAGTTTTTTTTTTTTTTGTTGTTGTCTTTTTTATCTCTTCTTGTTTTACCCAGAGTCAATACAACACAATTCACACAGAAAACTAAAGACTCCAATATATTTACAATAGTTTTCAGGAAGACAGCATAGCAAAGGAAAAAAAGCTGGGAATTATCTGGTTGGTAGTAGGGGTGGGCAATATGACGATATTTTATCGTGATACACAACATGATTTTCTGAACTTACTGCACATTTCCTTGCAGTGTAATTCGTCTGGTTCAGTTAGATGAAGTGCAGCAGATTTTACATAAAAATTACTGTACCAAGTACAGGACAGTATTTGTTATGACTACTTTTTCAGTATCTGCTGCTACTGATGCATTTTGCCTGCGACCATATGTATCGCCATAAATATCGTTTATCATAAAACTGCCTTTAAATATCGTGATATAATATTTTTACCATATCGCCCAGCCCTAGTTAGTAGTACAGGGGAAGTTCACTGAAGTCACAAAAATGTTATTTAGGCGCACTGGGTTCTTGTTTGCCGTCATCGCCTTATGTTTTTAATAATGCCTAGATTAGGTATGTCTACTAACAGTCCTGACTATCAGCCTTGTGACATTACAAATACACATTTACACCATGAGAAGATGCTTTCCTCAACTTGGCTCTTGCAGCACAGCGTAGAAATGAATGCCCTGCACTGGTTTGGACCTTAAATCTGGGTCAGATCGTAAAATAAAGGATGGTTTTAGGGGTTTGAATCTTTAAAGGAATACTCCAACATTTTTTGTCTTTATCTAGAGCATAACATTAACGCAGACATAATTTTTTGCCCTGTACTTTGCAAAAGAAAACGAAAAGCAGTGATTCAAGACTCATTTATAATAGTTGCTTGAGCTGCAGCTCCTGTCCACTGGATTCTACTATACATGTATTTTGAATCATTTCTCTTTTCTAAATACAGGGAAAATACTACTTGACAGTAGAAAAACGCTGGACTATTCATTTACAAGTGGCAGAAGAGAAGTCCTGCTGCTACTACATCGTGACTGCAAGAACACATACTGAAGTGTCTGTATCTAAATCAACAGTGCAATCTTAAAACTATGCGCCAAAATGGCTTCATTTCCTTCCATGCATTTTTTACACTGAGGAATACCTGTGGATGACGGTTGAATTTCACAAGTCTCATGAAGGAGGTAAGATCAAGCAGTTCAGTGACTAAAGGTACACCTACAATTCGGCAAGAGAGGTTTGTGAGGAGCGATGCAAAGGATTACCACAAAAACATTAACATGACTTCTCTTGTTTTCTTCATAATTCTCTGAACGATGTCGTTTTCAAAAAAACTTGCTTTTTTCTGAATATGTTACTATATCTGTATCAATTAAATACTGCACATTGTCTATATACACATTTCGAATAAATATACAGAAATTTTTCCTCTATTCTTTGTTCGTAATTCACTTAACAAAAGGAGAGTGTGAGAACAAAAGAAGAAGAAAAAAATAATACAAAAATGTAACGAAATGAAAGAAAGGTAAAACAAAAAAAAGATACAGAAGAGGTGGAAAAAATGGCACACAAAGGCCAGAAGAAACAGAGCGTTTAGCAAAGAAGCTAACACACAAAGTCATGATTTGTGCTTCGCCAAACTTAATGGGTCTTAAGGTCTTAATTTTAAAATCTTAAAGTATCTTAAAGTGTAATATGGCTTTTCCTCACCACGTCTAAGACTGTGGCGGGCAGCAAAGTGGACGTACTGATAAAAATAGTGTCACGGGGTTCGAAAATTAACTTACAATCTCAAAATGAACCAAAAAGGCAGACGAGGAATGCGTACTGTGGGAGGAGCTAAGGTTAGAATTTGTATTTTAAACTCTTTTTAATGTTTTTAACCTATTTTCCTGGATGTGGTAGCGTAGGGCAGTGTATTTGGAAAGGCTGGGGGAGAGGGATATTTGAGCTTTTAGCACGCACAGTCCTGGTGTGGAGCGGCAGGCTGCTCGGTCAGCTGCGGCCCCTGTTTGGCCCCTGTGACGGCGGGGTCAGCAGCGTCCAGACTCTCGGACATCTTCTCGCAGATGATGTCCACCAGTCGCTCGAACGTCTGCTTTACATTGATGTTGTCCTTGGCGCTGGCCTCGAAAAACTCAAAGCCTAGAGCAAAGAGAAGTTCCAAACTAAAATGAAGTCCTGCACTGGATACCTAAATTACATAACTGCTCAAATTATGGAAGTTGCTGTATAGGATTCTAACATTTGGAGCATTAATGAACTTGTGAAGAATGTGGCCTACAGCTGAGATGGAAACTTGGAATTTACGTCCCATACAAGACAAGGCCCTCTCCTCACTCAAAGGTATTCAAGCTATCAGATGTAGGATTAAGGGGTTAAACAAATGCCTTGAATAAGAAAAATGTAACTTACCAAGATGTTCAGAGAGTTGCCGTCCCCTCTCAGCGGCGACCACCCTTTCGTCCTCCATGTCACACTTGTTGCCCACCAGAAGCACCTGGGCATTATCCCATGAATATGTCTTTATCTGTGTAGACCTGTTCGATTAAAGAGACATTGGTATTTAAGGCAGTTAATAGAGCTTTATAATAACTAAAGGTTTGGGAGAAGGATCACATCCAAAATTTAACCCCCATCACCACCCCAATCCTTCTAATTCAACTTATGCTCAGGGATTCTCAATACAATGAACGGCAAGTTGGGACTGGTGTAGTTGGTAGTACTGATATGGCAAGTTTGACTCACGAGTACAAACTCCCAAGGACGGGAAGATGCTCTACGGTAATTCGGAAATTGCAGCGTGGTGCATAATGCATTGTGGGATATTTGGCTGTGTCCGATAGCGGTAGCCTTGATAGCGTGAATGGAACAAGAACACATCCGGGTATTTGGACTGTACTTGGCTAGATGTGAACTTTTGAATGTAACAGTACACAGGAACACAAGTACAGACAAGTACATACTCTGCAAAATGATTGTTTTACTTTTAGCGCCCTTATTCTACATTCCAAAAAACAGCACAAGGTTTACTATGCTATTTAAACTAATATGTAAATTGTATCTTTGCTGATTGGCTGTCTGTACTGTGCAATCTAGACAAAAATACGCTGAGCTAACAGTTACAGGACAATTATTTTTAGTCATTAAGATACAATCAAAGTCGTAAATGCACAGTTTTTGAGTTAGAGGTTTTCATAGTGGGGGTGACAGGTACCAGGTGAACCACAAAAAACTTCTTTATAACAAACACACTGCCTGGTGCCACTGTTCTACAATAGTTCTGACATAATCTTTTGGCCTAAAAGGCCAGTTGTTTCTTCCGAAATAGTTTCTTCTGAAATCAAGGGTACTTTTGTTGGAGTAACAGTCTCTACTGTCCAGGGAAGGCTTTCCATACTAAATTCTGAGGTGACAAGGCAGTAACAAGAGCATTATTGGGGTCAGGGTGTTGGATAAACACCACCCCACCTCATCTTCAACTCCCCAAACCATCTCAAAAGCACATGATGGAGCACCGCCCGTCATTCCAGAGAACATAGTTCCACTGCTCCACAGCTCAATGCTGGAGAGCTTCATGCCCCTCTAGCCCAAGCCTGGCATTAGGCATACTTCAAAGGTTCGTGTTTATCTGCTCCAGAGTCATATTCTATTGGCAATACTCCTCTCCAGGGACTAGACAAGCAGTCTGTGTGCATTCACACATCTGTGTCAGCAATGGGTGCAACTTAAAGTAGTGGAATGCATTCATTAGGACATGTGTCCACAAACATTTGGACATACAGTGTATGTGCATGCCTGGAATGTGTCATTCAGATTTGACCAGTGATATTTTAAATGTGATTTTGAAATGTCAGCCTGGTTTTCAGGTTTGGGTTTATCAGTCTCTCCCCACTGAAGACGACAGGTGCTTGGTCTGTGTGTAAAATAGTTGTTTATGGAGATGCTGCCAAGATATGAAGACAAATGACCCAGGCAACAGGGTTGGAAAGCAGATTCTAGGGTTTGGAAATCACTTACCAGTCCTGTACAGCAGCAAAAGACTCTTCATTGGTGATGTCATACATGAGGATGAAGCCCATGGCTCCCCTGTAGTAGGCTGTGGTGATGGTCCTGTAGCGTTCCTGCCCTGCTGTGTCCTAATCAGCCAAACACATCGGTTACAAAGACAATTGTTGAAACTGATTGTGTGATTAAATGAAAAAGCATCTCAACGTGGAAACGTTGGTCGTTAAACCAGACAGCAACTTAAAGTTGTGCACCTCAGGCTACTTTTTCACCATGTAGGAAACCAAATAAATCACTCAACACCATACATAGTTGTAGCCACCTCAAATGAAAAAAGTGGTCCTCCTCAGACTCAAGTCACTCGTTTTAAAGAAAGAGACAAAACAACAATCATGTAGTTGGAATAGCAAGTACTATAGATTAGGGCTGGGCAATATGACAATATTTTATTCTATGGTGATAAATTTAGTTATTGTTATACACTATAAGCCTTTCTAAGCATATCAAGAATACAATTAGTTCTTTATAAACACTGATCAGCTGCAGGTTTTATTACAAACAGTGTAATTATACTGGTTAATTAGATGAAACCTGGATTTGCCTGGACCTAGATTTGCCACCATGGTTTAGCGCTACAATTCAAATGCACTCATTATTTGACATGAATACAATATTTGACACTAATACAGTTCAGTTTTTTAATTACAGTAACTGTGATATACTGCTTTATACACTATATTGCATTAACATCAGGATAATTCACTGCATTACATTATTTAGTGTACAAAAATCCAGGCCTATGATCAGTGATGATAAGTAATTCATTTGTAGTGTATGAATGCAGACAGAAGACGATGTGTGTAACGTTGAGGCCATTGACATCCCATAATGTAATGTAAAAAAAACCTGAATACTGATGCAAGAAAAGACAGAAGAAACATGTTATATCTATGGGTATCAGTTTAAATACTGACACATTCGATTAAGTTTTTGATTGAGAATCCAACTTTCAGCTCTGAGCTATCCACATAGCAACTCTCTCAGTCTGTTGTGCCATCCAAGGTTACAGCTCCCATGCTGGTAAGCAACTAATGCTAAGGGGACCTATTAGGTTACCACAAGAGCTGTAATGAACAGGAGCAGGACTGTTTCCTGTCTCCATGACACTGAGCCCTGTCTTGCAACTCAGTACCTCATAAACAAGCCCTGTGCTAAAAGAATACATTTCCCATCTGTCTCTACATATGCTTCAATAAAGGGGGATTCTAACCCTTGGAAGTCTTGGTTGGTTAGATCATTTGCTTAAGATTTCATATACATTATTTAATTACTTAAAATAGTTAAGTTAATGACTACATTATTAATCATATTATTTACATAATAAATAAGACAAAGATGGACTTGTTTAAATCTGCACTTCTGACATGCGCCAATGTCAAAATGTTTCCAGTGAGATTTCACACACATCAACACTGTTTTATCAAGTTCGAATTATAACAGGATACTGCCTCTTTCTTTACAACCAGCACCACTGGCAGACCAAAAGTGTTATTACAAACTTCAATTACCAAAGAATAGCCCCACCGGTTTGTACAGGCGTTCCTGTAGTTAAGCCTTTTGGCATTAAAGGGGTTAATGTGTGTGCCATGTAGGCCATGTAGGGACATAGAACAGTTCATGAACAGCTGTATTATTAAGCAACACAGCACGTTTGTTTACCGCCATATGCAATGAAACACAGGCAATAAAGCCCTTAAAGAACTGCTCTGCAGCATGTAGTGGATAATGTGCCTAATGGACCTTCGCTGAGCTCTTTCTACTCTACGAATGGGGAGGAGGGGCCATCACCAAAGACCCTAGGGAGCTTGTGCTCTGCTGTGTGCTATTCTGATTGGCTGTGAGTCTAGACCATTGGCTGCTGCTAGGTTTCTGATCATCTAACGTCACATGGACCATGATGTTTTTGAATATCTGATGTTATTGAATATCCCATCCCCACCCCCTTTAAAAAAACAAAACAAAACAACAACAGTTATTTAATCTAATATATAAAAATATATTTTTAATACCATATATATATATATATATATATATATTTGATATCCCACCCACAGTGCCACTAGTGACCTAACATCTGAGAAGGAGATGAAATCTCACCCAGATCTGCAGCTTGATCCTCTTGTCATTCCTGTAGATGGTCTTCACCTTGAAGTCGATGCCTACTGTGCTAACAAAGGCTGGAGTAAAGGAGTCGTCAGCGTAGCGGAACAGAAAGCTGGTCTTTCCCACACTGCTGTTGCCAATGATCAGGATCTTGAACATGTAATCGAAGTTCTGGTCAGAAGACTCCTTTTGGCCATAACGGTTATCTGTAGCTGAAGCCATCTGAGAGAAAACCAAAAATAAAAGATGGAAACTTTGTTTATCAGGATTCAAACGGATATCTCAAAGACAGCAGACAAGTGATGTAATCCTACGAAACGATTTGATTGCTGGTATCTTTAATATCTCTACTTAGGTATTTGATCCATTAATTGTGAAATGTTCACACAACATGAAGGGGCAAGTTAATTTTTTAAATTAAGCAAGTTTATGCAATTATGCAAACTAAAAGTCGGAACGTCCAAAAAAGCAGCAATAGAGGCCCAAAAAAACCAAACCAAAGACCAGCAGTGTTTTGCATACTGTGCTGGACCAAAAACAAAAGTGTGCCAGGACTAATTACCGTCACTGTCCAATAAAAAACCTGTATCTCCAAAATGGTGACTTTATAAAATGAGCTTAACTTTGAATGGAAGTCAAATTAAAATGTAAAATAAGAGTTTAGTCTACATCATTTAGAGCATTTCCATTGGTCCATTCATCCAGAATTATTTACAAAGTGAACAGAGCAGCTACAGGGTTCAAACCATGTAGAAAACTAAAAACAGACAAAATGGAGGCTTGTTTTTTTTATTGGACAATGTTGTACTCTCTTTGTACTGAAATATCAGTACATATATGTTCTTTGAGCACTATCCACGTAAATTGCCACATACTTTATCACAATAACGATAAAATAATGTCATGTTGCCCACCAAAATATGCAAGGTTTTGTTTTGACAGAAGATGTACAAACAGGCTTCACCAGCTTCTTTATTTTATATCTAATAATATCAGAGAGATGAACTGAAATCTGATTTCATTCAGAACCTGATACTAAATGTGGCCAATTTGGCAAAAATATACCACTGTGCTTGAAGAGTTATTTTTGTATAATGCGTTCTAATGGTTTGCAAACTCTCCAGTCTGTTTAGGCACAGGAAAAAAGGCCGGTGTTCGTACTCAGCCCTGGCTCTGTAAATGGGAAACAACTTGGCTCAGGCCCAAGAAACACAACACTATTCCAGGCGATCAACAACAGGGGGCATTCGTGCTCATACACAGAGTGGGGCAGGGGAGACTGTGTATCTGGCATTAGCTAGCTATGTGTTGAACTACACACATGGTCAAGGAGACACAGCCAAGAATCAGCCAAAAAGTAAAAGATCGATGAACAAAAGCTGAACAAAAGGTTCTTAGATCAGACGAGGGTGAAGACATGTGGAAAGGCGTTTGGGCAGCGAAGAGACCTCTGAATGTTTAAAGGTATGAGGTTGTTGCTCTGTTCTTGCTGGATAGGTTGGCAACTTTAACTTAGATCAGTAATAGATCAGTATGGTTTGTCCCGTTTGTGAATGTTTGCAATAGATCATCACAACTGGTTTGCTTAGCAGCAGCAATTGTAGTAACAGTTTACTAATGCTAATCCAGCTAAAGCTAATTACTTGACATGACGTTCTTGCTAACGCTATATGCTGGTAGTTGATTGTACAACATTTGCGTAGGGTTTTATGGCCACGAAGATCTGGGGAGGTGGGGCGGAGCTTCTGAATGAGCACTGAAGGGAGGGGTGTGTTTATTTTGATGTTGAGGTCAAATATAAACAGTTGTTTTTCAGAATCCTGTACAGCTCCTTTAATATGTGGCACACTACATCACAACCATGATATACCATAATGTAATCACTACTCAGATATTCAATATGCTGCACTGGGCTCCAGCAGCTTGGTTTTAACAGGACTGTAACAATTTCGGCATGGTTTGCCATTAAGTATGTATATTATACCTCAATATCAAACTCTGTGAGCGTCAGTGTAAACTAAATACCCTCTGATCAACTCTTACAGATGCTCAAATATCAAAATTAGCCAAAATGATGCTCTCAAAAGCCATCATGATAACAATGTCACAGCATCCAACCACTCAACCCTAGAGGATGAAACCTACTTTACAGAGATCTGCTTTTTCAACACATACAATGCAGGCCCAGTCTCAGAGTGTGATTTAGCACTCTGAGAGACTGGATAAAGCTGGAGTAAAACTCTGTGCTGTAAACTATTAAATCTAAAAGCACCTCCATCAATCTTAAAGGGCTATTCATCAGGCCTTACCATAGCTGCGAGCAATAAATTGATGAGACACTCAGCACAATCAATTATCACCAAGTGGCATGGAAGAAGTCCATCACTTCCATTTGGCTTTTCCACAGAAAAACACTGATTGATTTCCTCTGTGATACTGAATATACTGTCAGCATAACTAGTGTAACTCCACCTTTCCTCCAACTGTCTATTCCAAAGACAGCTTAGGAAAAAAAACTATTTGTTTGGAAGGTTTTTATAAAGGTTTTAGAATATATTAACCCATCTCAAATATTGTATATTTTATTACCCCATCTGTTACAAGTCTTTAGGCTCTTTCAAAAGCAAACCTTTCGAGTTTCTTTAAGCTAACATGATTATATGATTATAGATTAGCTTGTTTTAAGTTTCTTTCATAAACTTTATAGGGCCTTATGGTGTGCAATACATTTACATTTATGGCATTCAGCTGACACTCTTATCCAAAGCAACTTACAGTATAACTGACAATATAGTATTACAGAGAAGGGGCAATACAGTGTTAGGAGTCTTGCTCAAGGACTCTAATTGGTGTAGCACTGAACAGTTACCCAGACCAGGAATCGAACCCCACTCTTCTACATGGTGGCAAGTAGTAATATTATCTGAGCAGTAAGTGTGCCAGTAAAAAGCTATATAAGATTTGAATAAATACACATAAAGATAAAGACAGTGGTCTGTGCTCAGAATGTGCTAAAATTATGGATGTGCAGGTTAGAAGAACACAGTCAGAAGAACACAGGTTTACACCGGCAGACACTGTGTGGATTTGTTCAGTTCCACCAGCAGCTCAACTGATTTACTTTAATGAGGCTGATTAGATAAACTAGGTATTGGATGGAAATGCCAGACTATAAAAGAAATCTGAGCTCAAACAGATGAGTTCTCACTGTGTTTCCAGACTTTTAACACATTAAACATTGACAACCTCAAAACATCTGTATTTTGATACCCCTGGTTATTAAAACATCACCCTGTACAGCATAGGCATGCTCTTAAGTTCATTATTTTAATACACAGCATAGAATAGAATAGCATCGGCTTATCAACAGGACAACCTAAAACCAAACAAATCCCCCGGTGCTACGCTATGCTAACTTACACCTCAGCTCTAATAGCTAGTGAGCAAGGTACATGTTACAGGGTACATGCTGGGGTGACGACAACATGCCTCCAGGTCACGTACCAACAAAAATTAGTCGAGCAAGATGGAAACATTACTCTTCCAGGCTTGAGTAAAAGAGATCGCAGATGCCAGGGCTTGGCATCAATCAAACTTAGCTCTTCCGTGCCGGATCAATATTTGATACAGCGCCATTGGCTCAGGCCCAATCTGTCTCACCAGTGGAATTCTAAAAACAGACCCTGTGATAGTGTTTCTTTGACCTCTGTTTGACTGTGCTAAAAATGATGCCCGGTGCTCGACGGCTGTAAAGCATGGCCAAAGCCTTGACCGGGTCTGTTGCAGTCTAATGCCTGAAAATATACAGTGACCTCTTGGCACGTTTGGGGCAGTTGGCAATTACATAACGGAATCAGAAACAGGATGTTCAACACGAGTTCCTAAGTAAGATATGGCATACGTTGACATGACATTGCATGAGTGTAATGCTATGACTTTTGGATGAAAAAGCTGAAGCTAGACTGTATTAGCCACAGCAACAGAATTTAATGAAAAGGGCTTTTTTCCCACACATATCAGTAAATCTTGATCAAAGAACAATTACTCAAAACATGGAGAGATGAGGTGGCAATAGTAAAAGCAACCACAGGGAGGGATGCGTGATCATAATCAGGATGACTCAGATGGTTGAAAGGCTTCCTGCACCAGCAGACGTTTGAAGGGCCTTCTGACTCAGCCTTAACCTCCAAAGACTTGATGAATAACAGGCTTTGTAGGAAGAATATGTATATCTGCTGATACTGACAGAAGATATGGTATGTATTAGGGCTGGGAAGCTCTAGGCACTTTACGATTTAATTACAATTCAGAGGGATCGATGGATCTTGATGAATTTGTTTCAGACCAAAAAAGAGTTTAGACCAAGCCTTCAACATATGGTTGTAGGGTGAGAAGAGAATGGATGACTGAGGTGAGAGAACTCTGAAAACTTGGACAAGAGATTAGGGCAGTGGGCAATCGACCCTTGATGAACTGAAGTAGGGCTGAGAAACAGGGCTCAGTAAAAGAAAGGGGATAAGGTGATGGTGGGGTTGTTAGATTGGAAAGAGGAAGAGCCTCAATACATAAAAACAAATTGGCTACAAAATATTTATATATAAGGTAATACATTACAAAACATTTATAAAAGGCTCTAATCCTAAAATTTTCAGTTTCTGGGATTAGCTGTTGGTAGAAAAACGTGGGATCAGGCCGTTACATGACTAGTCCAAATTATAAACATGTGCAGTTCCCGACTGTCACAGAAGTGTACATTATAATCTGTAATACGCATACAGATAACGTGGCTGTATCCATAATAACAAATTCATTTTTTTGACATGCAGTTTCCGTTATAAACAGAATCCGAGAAGAAGAAGTGATTCTGGTCCTCTAGACGCACACAAGACACATTTTAACCAGATACAATCATTACTAATCACATGCAGTGGCGAGGTGTGAACAGGTCTTAATTCAGTTAGTTGAAATAGTTGGCTTTGCTTTCACAGGCTTAACCTGGCTGTAGTCAGTTAGTTAGTGCATCCTGCTTTGATTAGCGCTTAGCTGTTAGCAGTTTGCTTGCATGTTTGCGGAGATAGCTAGAGTTAGCTAAATACAGATGGGTTTACAGTGTAGTTAATAGTTAATTATCGTTTTTAAGGTTTACATTTCCCAAGGCTTATTTAGTTATTCATTATTGCTATAAGTTTTAAAACATATTTTAAGGCAAACATTGACAATAAATGTCTGTTGTACATCTGATGTGTCACATGATGCTTACGTTGTAATGTGTATGAAACAGAAAGTAACAAACCATTCAAAAATATATTTTACTATTCACAATGTAACATTATTAATGTCAACTGAATAAATCATTTGATACTGTGATACTGGGAAAACACTGTGATTATTAACACTTTATGATCAATGTCATTCTAAACCGTGACGCATGTTTTTGAGGGAAGCTAGCTAGCTTGCTAAGTGTTTTCACTTAGTGATAGACAAGGGTGGAGGAAAGAGGAGGTGAAACATAAGAATAATAATTAAAAAAAAAAAACATTTAGAGGACGTTTAAGACAAAGGTCAAAGCCCTTACATTATAATGTAAATTTACAGAAAAATAAATGAGGCATAATATACATGGGGACATAAACTAACACTTTCAGGTTGCCGTTAAGGCTCCAAGGCCTACATTTACCTTCAACAGTATATGACAGGGTAAAAAAGACCATAAACATATACAGCATACAGCATATAGTACAACTGCATCACTCCATCTTCTTGGAATCCTTGGACTGATGGCTAGGGTAACCCTCTACACAAAACGACCTATTGTGGACGTTTCCGAAACCTATGGTTGCTGGACAGAGATGCTGTGGGCCAGCTAAGCAAACTAGTATTGGGTTTCGAAGAAACCTGATCAGCAAGTGGCGTCAAAGCAAAGTGGAGCAGCACGCGTTGCTCACTCAGAATCGGACAGGTGCCTACAGGTTAAGTAGAACACACCTGAACCCGTGTAATGCAATGAAGATGGCAAGCTATATTGCTCCTGATAAAGTTTCATTTGTTTTGACCGGCTAGAAGTCCAGCATGATCAAATGAACATCTGCATCTTGTGATGAACAATCTGGAGTGTCAGACACTCAATGCTCATGCAATATTTTTTCATTAAAAACCACGGACCTGGAATTTAGCTATTTCTTTGCTTTTCTTGTATTTTTTCCTTTTCAGATTAAGACTTACTGTCTTTCTAACTGTGTCTTAGGCTGTGTCTGTAACAGAATCCTCTTAATCAAATAACCGTGTGGAAATGACTGTGGTAAAACCAGGGGGTGGGGTGTACTGTCCCTTTGCTTTAAATTTCATCTGACAGCAATTTTTGCCGACCAGAGGACGGGTTTCCCCTAATGCTGGGCGGTATGACCCTACATTCGGTTTACAGTTTAAAAATCTGACTACGGTCCATCTTTCTTACATACTGTAATACAGATACGCCACACAAATGTGCAGAACAAAGTTTAGTGTGATTGAGGCAGATCACAAACAGCTCAAATGCTTAGCATTGTGCTGCTAGCGACAGTAGGCTAGAACACAGACGCTCCTGAATGACCCCTGGGCTGTCGTTGCGTCCGCCTGAGAGGAAAGTAAACCGGCTCGCTTCTTCCGCTAAACCTGCGATTACAGAGGAGAAGCAGATGATCCATAAAAAACTCATTTTAAACACGTTTTAGTTTTCTTTCTAAAGTTCAGTTCATAAACATTCAAAAGATATGTTCTAGAGAATGTAATAATGACAGGTTTATCTATTAAATATTAAAATTTGTTTTACACACTGAAAATACCTTTTGATTATGGATACACCTTTGTTGTTAAATATGTGTAATAGTAGTAAAGTAAGCCACTGCTATCCCATAAAGACATGCTTGCTGTACCTAATAAGATTCTATTTTAAAAAGAAGACCATTTATTAGTGTTTTTATTATTTTTACTTTTACTGTTTTTTACCATTTATTAGTCAATTTTACAGTTTTACTGGCCAAACACTCTACATGTCCAAAAGTCTGTGGACACCCCTTCTAACAAATGCATATGTATATATATATATATGAAAATATCGTGATGTACTGTGATACACATTTTTGGTCATACCGCCCAGCCATAGGTCCCCCATTTGAGATTTAAGGACGGGCGGATGCTGTACAGCAATTTTGCAGTTGGAAGAGTGGCATGATGCGTAATGCATTCTGGGATATATACATTCTGGGATATATAAGTGTCCAAATGTCAAGGCAGTGACAGTGTGTGAAATGAAGCTTAATCTTTGTCTAAGAGAAAACCCACAATGTATTGTGATAATATCGCAATACTCTGATATTTGGTATTTTCTTATACCCTTTATGTAAATAGATAGATTTTCAGCTTCCGTATATGGACGCAATAGCATATTCTGAAGGAAAATGAGCTTTTCCATGACGTGGACCCTTCAGCAATGAGCATCTGAAAGTGGACTATCATGCTCACACTACTCAAACACTCCACCACCTCAGCAAAACACGAAATACACAGCTAGCGACATGACTGTGTGCTATTTCAGGCTAGATCTGTTACAGGATCAGATTCGTTTGTTTCTTCCCTCTGATATCTGATTCCAGCATTTTCTGCTGATATCCGCCTGATACCGATACCCATCCATACTGACGTCATCTCTAATTGATACTGCAAATTAACATAACCTCCTTGACGACCGGTTAATCAAAAACGCCTCAAAAAGCAAGTGAACTACATGCTGGTATGCTGAAAAGCTCTGCACAACACCAAAGCGCCCTGGAGTGCTTCACATTTCAGCGTTTCTCTAGATAACAGAGGGCTCGAGCACCCTAAAAATAGAACCTCACTTTGAGGCGCACACAGTGTGAGCCAGCGACTTTATTGGTGAGACCAAACGCTGCTGCAGAGAAGCACAGTTCCTTCAGGGATGAGAGGCATGAGGACCTTTAGTGTCATAGTGGATTTTGCCAAAAGCCTTTCAGCACTAAGAGTCACAGGACTGTACTATGAACATCTCAGGTTCTTTCACATTCCGGAAATGTGGATAGGGACAGTGATGGTGCTCAACTTAGATGTCTGGATGATGTCCTCTGTCTAGGAACCTTGAACATAATGACTTTTCTGTTGGATCAGGGGTGCTCAGACTAAGACTGAGACAGCCTTAAAGGAATACTCCGGCATTTTTCAACCTAATCTGTCTGCTGCATCTGTAATGTACGGTCGGTTACCACTGAAAATATTTTTGGTATGTTTTCTAACACTAAGAACAGAAAACCCCATGTACTCAAATGTAACACATTTTAATAGAAGTCAATCGGCAGATACTGACTAAACACATTCCCACTGGCCTACAATCCAAGTAATTTTGCGTATGTAGAGATGTATCTCTAAATTACTCTCTAAATTACTGACAACTGGCTTTTTAATGTCGATGTAGCAGACAGAGATTAGAAATACTATCTATTATAAAATAGATGATGAAACATGCTCCCATTGGCTTCCATTGTGTTGCATAGAGTTGCATTATATAGATATATACAGATATACATCTATATATACATTATATAGATATATACAGAATAAAAAATCTAAATGAATGACTACAGTAACTGTAATAATCTATGCAGGATTCCTTTGGGTTTAAACACCCTTGCCTGGTCTTGTAATACTCTACAAAAAGAAGCCAGTGATGTAGCACCTGCACACTACTGGCATCCACTATAAGTGGTACGGTGTACTGCGAGCTGAATGTTGGGACTTTAACCTAAATAAGACATACTTAAATTATTGTCTATAGTAAATGGCTTTATAGTGAAGCTTTGGCATATAAAGATTAGTCTGGAAATCACTGGAGTATTTCACTGGGGACAAAAAAAAAAAAAACTCTCTTAGAATAAAAGCCAGTGGGCAGATGATAATGCACCTCCCCATTGGCTTCTATTGTAAGTGTACTGTGAGTTGAAGGGTTGTCTGTTCTTTTTCTGCACAGGGAAATGTTGCGAAATTATTGTCAGTAGTAACTGACTGTATGATGCAGACGTAGCAGGTTGAAAAAGCCAGGAGTAATTTTTTAAACAGAAGAATAGAAGTCAATGGGCAGATGCTGGAGCTTGTGCCCATTGGCTTCCATTATAAACATACTGTGAGTCAATGGCTTTTCTGTCCGGCCTGTCCTTTTTACATATAGGTAAAAACACTGCAGTTATTGTCCGTGGTAGTCGACATTATGATACGGACGGAGCAAATACAGATTAGGTTGGAACATCCAAGAATATTCTTTTAAAATCCCTTGGACTCTTAGCACACTTGGAACAGAAGTCAATGGGCAGATGCTGGAGCACTATAAACGTTGCAATTATTGTCCAGTGTGGTCGACCTTACAATACAGACGCAGCAGACAGATAGTAGGAGTGTCTCAGGGTATCTCAGTCATAAATACATTTTCTCAGCCAGGTAGAAGGAAAATCCATAAGGATAGCAGACATACAGGACAAGCAATATCTTATGAAGACAGCTGACAATTTGGGATAAGGAATATATATGAAAACAGCTATCTGGAGGGAATATGCTGAAAGCCTTGTTATTACATAGTGCTCTATAAATCTACCCCCCATCCACAACAGCACACAGTATTCTATCACATATAAGAGGTCAATAACGTCAGGCCAGCTCCAACCAACCGGACGAGCTACCAATAAGCGACCGCAGGCTGCTACATTATCTAAAGCTTTAGCGCTGTATTATCACTGAGGCCTTAAAGCAGCCCGACAGAGACATCAGCTAGCTACTACAGCTCCAAGCAGCTGCCAGGCAAAGGCAGAAACGCTGCAGAAACGAGAGCTGCGCTTGCTGTGCGTTGGAAAATGGAGCTGTTATAGGGCGGATGATGGCGGTGGGGGTCGCTCCACGTAATCTTCATCTGGGCCAGGCACCTTACCACACACACACACACACACACACACGCATACACACACACTACTGATACACACATCACTGCATTCCCATTTAATTCAGGAAATAACAGCAAGGGTACACAGAAACCCTGGTGTCTTCTTATGTAACAGCAAGCAAGTGAACATATGGCAAATGCAATTTTGCCTCGTTCTGCTCCCAGTCATATTCTGTGACCACGGATAATGGACCAGGCAGGTTACGAAAAAACACACACACACACACACACACACACTGAGGTACATGCACAAACAAACAAACAAAAAAAAAACCCAACAACAAGCAAACAGGACGACGACCAACCGAACGCAGTAAGAGCCTATAGCAGTAACAGTACAGTGCAGATGTGGACACCCAGTCCAACCCAATAGGATGCTTCTCTTCATGTCAAATGAAGGTTATCCTCTTATTTGAGTCGCGGATCGGTTCGGCTATTACCGCCAACGACCCCCTCACCGCATGCAAATATGCCAATGAACGAAACACACCTAAAAATATCGAGATATGATGGCTTTGCCTTACCGCTGGAGATGTTTTAACGTGTGAATTACGCCAACGCTGCGCCTCTTCCAGCACCTGCAGAACCTTCGACGTCACTTGACAGGCGTGTGACGCGCCAAACGGGCGGAGCCATCGGCGGCGAGAGGGCGTGACTCGGCGCGTCGGCGAGCCAATCGCGGCAAGGCACGGCTCTCTAAAGCGATGTGAGCTGGTGAGACAGCGGTAGCGCCGCAGGCTCGCCATGCATTATGTAGTGGCCTGGCTGGAGCCTCTGTATAATTGATCACTTCTAACAGTCGTAGAAAATCATCTGTTGACTCAGTTTTCGTGTCTTACATGGATGCGAAGGAAGTCCTGGGAAGGATCGTGTTTAGGCAGGAGTCAGGAGTGCATTTCTGAATGGTGACTTGGTGTTTATCTTTAATCTTGTAGGCTGTAGAAGGTGTGTGTGTGTGTGTGTTGTGGAGTCGTGCAAGCTCCTGATCTCCTCTCTCTCTCTCTCATGCCCTGACTGTTATCCTACAAAAACTTGGAAGTTGGAGGAAACCATTTCCAGTGGAAACGTAAAACCCAAACATGTAGCGCCACCCAGTGTTCACTTTTAACTTTGCATGTAATGCAAACTCAGTTTTCTTTACTTTTTCGAGACACTACATGTCCAAATGTTTGTGGACACCCCTTTTAATGAATACATTTAGCTTCATTGCAGATGTGCAAATGAACACACAGCTTAGACGTAATGCCAATAGATTAGGAACATATTGGCACCATGCCTAATGCCAGGAGTGGGCTAGAGGAGAATAAAGCCTCCCAGCATCGAGCTGTGAGGCAGGGGTACTGTGTTTTCTGGAATTATGGTGCTCCATCCAATACTTTTGGGATGAGTTGGAGCTGAGGTTTGGTAGTGGTGATCATCCAACATCCTGACCTTACTATTGCTCGTCACTGAATGCAACCAAATCCTCAGAGACATGCTCTAAAACCTATATATATTATACCAGAAATTAGATTGTTGAAACCAGATTATTATATCACAAATTCAGTCTTAATAGTCAGATAACAGACGACTATGTGAAATTTTGATACCACATTATTATTATTAGTTCAGTTCAATTTGAAACAGCTATTTACACTAGTCAAACAGGATTAAGATTACATTTTTATTTAAGTAAGATAATATTTTAAGTAATTTGACATGTATGTGTGTAATGAGAAATTTGTAAAAAAAAAATAGTGGACCAAACAGATTTCTTACTAGTAAAAACAAGTGAAAAGTTCAGTATGGTAAGCTGTGTTCATAGTTTAGATCTGTAATCATTTGTTTCAAGAAAACTGTTTCTCCCATGAAATGAAATTGGAGGCTATGCATTCTTGCTGATGAGGTCTAAAATATTTCATGCTAAAATATAATTCCTGGTATTAAATATTGACTTTGTTATCTTTTAATTGATGTTCTACATATCAGCGTTTGTTTTTCCTTTTAGTACCAGTAAAAAAACAGTTTCATTCATTTCAGTTAAGTTCCTGTTAATTAAACCTTAAACCGGTGCAAACCGGTGTCTCGCTGAGCTCTTTATGAAACCACACACACAGACAGCTATCCAAGAAATCTTTTTTTTATTGACATTGGTTTCTAGAGAGCAATTAACCTGAATTAATCTGGATGTTTTGGCTTTGAGAAAAGTGGCAAATGAAGAGGTACACGTGGACACGCACAGGAGTGGCAAAAACACCTTTATCTGACAGAGCACTCGGGCTCCCTGGATCAAAAGACACAATTTCCTCGACAAATGAACGGAACAGAAACAGGCATTGGTTTGGACGTTATCAGCACAGGGAATAAATAGCACGCTTTGCACATCAGTAAAGATGAAAAAGACAGGAAGGTGACGATGAAAAACAACATACTAGAGATACGGACCAGCCTATGTGCCAACTGAACCCTGGCACTGAAGCTCTCTCCCACTGTGCAGGTTTAAGGCTGAAGGAGGACTTATCTGAGTGAACGACAGTAGTGTGCTGAACTTGCCATGGCTCTGGCTTAAATAACACGTTTAGTGTTTGCTGTATTTAAAAAAAAGGAGAGGTTTCTGCATTTGATGAAAATCATGAGATGTAAAGTAAAAAGACACTTCACTCATTTCATTAATCTTCTTATCCACTTTTCCTGGTCAGGGTCATGGTGTGGGTCCGGAGCCTACCCCGAACCATTGGGTGCAAAGCTGGAATATCCCCTGGACAGGGCACTTACACACTTACATATACAAGCAATTTAGCATGGCCAGTTCAACTACCGAGTGTGTTTTTGGAAGGCTGGAACCCAGACAGTGACCCAAGCGAGGATTAGGCCCCTCAAACTATGCGACACATGCAGTACCTGTGGTATCACTGTGAACACACTCAAAACACTGAATTCCAGAACTTCTACCCATATTATCATTTTCAGTCAGTCTGTCTGTAAAAAACTGTTAATGTGTACATGCTGTGTGTGAGTGTATGTGCAGTTTATTCCAAAACAAATGAACTAAACACCTGATGGAAAAAAGCTACTGTTAAACTGGAGTAAAAGTGGAGATATCACCAGACAGCAGGGAGAGAGGCATTCAGTCCGCCGTCTTTTCTTACATCCTGGTTTGTCTCTAGCCCTTTAAAAGCGCTGTAATTATTTGTGGTTCGGATTCCTAGAGTAGTCCTAGACTGTATATAAAAACAAACAAACAAAAGGGTGAGATCAAATCATGAGTCACCGTCTGACAACACTTAGTGCAGTCTTAAAACTGGGTTCTTTGAGTGATGCAATTGAAGAACTACTTTTAACTGAATAAAACATTATGTACAGAACCTTAACATCTATTTCTTTAACCCTTTAAGAGGTTCTCCAAACTGTTTTTTACAGAACCAAAAGTTTTTCTATGGCATTGCTCAAAGAACCCTTCATTGCACATTTAAGTTTCAAGTGTGCAGTGTAAGTGATGCACTGAACCCAGACAACATGCTCATGTGGGGCTCACATGGGTGGAACATAGGCTAGGTGGTTCCAGGTGGGGATGGACTCCAAGTGGGTTTGTACACATGTTGTTACAGGGACCCAGTTGGGCTTCCTAAATGGGCCCCATAGTTACAACCCACCTCAATGTCACATGGGTCCCATCTATGCCCCATGGCCCATGTGTAGCGTAAAACCCAGATGGGGTCCATGTTTAACCCTTCGTAGTCCCATCACTGACCCTAGTGGGACCCTGGTGGGCATCCATATGTGAGGATAACATGAACAGAACCCATGGATAGAACTAGCTGGTTTCCAGTTGGGCTAATCATACAGGCTGCACATGATACAAAAGGTCCTTGGATTGATGCCATAGAAGAACCACTTTTGGTTGTGAAATGACAAACCATTTTCGTAATAGAGATTCTTGTAGTGTGTGTGTGAAGAACTGTTTAAAGGTCTAAGAACCTTACCTTGATGTAAAAAGGTACAAATTCTTCAGACTCACAAACGTGACTCTTCTATGGCATTGCTCGAAGAACCACATGAATCACTTTTGAGTCATTTTCAAGAGTGTAGTTGATTCAGTGTACGTATTATGTGATCATGTAGAAACTGCAGAACTGGACATTAGGTAAAACAATAAAAACAAACTGTACAAACATGAGTGTAAGTGGTGTTTAAGGTCAGAAGATGACACAAACTGGTACCCCTGGATATTTATCCCAGCTGTACACAAACGACCCATTATCATTGGCAGATTGGTTAGGTGTCTAATGGGTCACTGAGAGGAAATGTGAGAACAGTGGAGTTTTTAATTCCACCTACAGTCCTGCATGAGTCACTGCATCAGAGGTACAAAAATAATATCAGAGGACACTGTTCTTGGTGAAAATATTCATTGTATGCAAAGAAACATGTATATCTGTGCACCCGTACTGGCCATTTCATTAGTCCAAGGAACTCTAAAACAATCAAAACAACTCAGAATTGAACTCCAGCATCCCACAACTTTAGACTTTACCTAGACAGAATATACTAGACTGTCCAATCCTAAATCAAATTAGACAGTAGATCACATTTTCACAAGTTTCAGATACTGTTCTCATCTGGAAAAACTACTCTCTATATTAAACCGTAAAAAAAGATTGTTTTGATAGGAAAAGTCATATTTTATAACATTTACCATTACAATAAAATTTACCTGTTAAACAGTTAAATACCCCAAAAGTAAAATTAATATGCGGTTAACTTCTTATTTGCTTTTCCTGATCAGGATTAAGGTGGGTCTGGAATCAGTGGGCCAGAAGCCTACACAGAATCATTTGGCACAAGGCAGGAACATCCCTAGAAAGGGTGCCAGTCCACTGCTGGGTACCATACACCCTCATTCGCTTATACACTCACACCTAGGGGCAATTTACTGGGACTTTGAGAGAAAATATGGGGGTAGGAGGAGACCTGAGTCTCCTAGGAGGTGTGAGAAGACCAAACACACCAAACTCCCTTCAGTGACCAGAGCGAGAATGAAACCCACAGCCCCAGGCCCCTGGAGCTGCAGAGCACACCTACTACCAGCACCAGGATTCTGCATTATGCTAACTAAATTTTGCCTACTACTGCTCACAATTCTGAGATTATGGGCCAAAGCAAATGTGAAAATGTCTGTGTGGGATTTACGTTCTACTTCACACGCCATGAACATTTTCGCTCGACATAAATAAATAAATAAATTAAATTAAATAACTCGAGCAGCTCTCCTGGCATAACTTTTGTACTGTCTTATGCAGTGGCTCTAGTTACCATCTCCATTAGTTTAACATGATCGGACCTTGTTTCACAATGTCAAGATATTTAAGCGCTCTTACATGAAATGTGTCACATCTACAATGTAAAGTCTTCCGTTTTAAAAACGTTTGCTAAAAATCCTTTTTACGACAACAAAATCACACCGGGTAACATACAGGGGTACCCTGCTACATTAAAATGAAACTATTATTCATATATCCTGAGGTTATTAGTGTCATAATTTTGTCTTTTCTCAATCTCATATTTGGTATGACTGTCACTGCTCATTCATCAGATCACTTCCAAGTGGCTAAAAAGTCTCAAAAAAATACAAATGAGTGCTAAATGAATTATTCACAAGATAAACGAACGTCCTAAAGTTCCTAAACTAACCGAACGGTGCAAAAGATCCTCGACCCTGTAAGGTTACCACAAATATTACATGGACTTTTCCTCTACAGACACTTTGTGCACTGTTTGAAGGAAGACTCTTTCTCAGAAGGACTCCTTGCCTTTGTCAGTAGACCACAAAGAGGCTGGTTCATCTTTACACCTGTCAGCAGTCACTCAGGTCACAGCATGATCAAGTCGGGTGTTTACAGAGCGCACTAGACATGAATGCGTCTTAAGAAACCAGGACTAAAAAGGCTTATTTGGCTTAAAACGAAAGCGTCTAACTAGTTGTAAAGGAGAAAGTAAAACGAGGAGTTGTCTCTGGTGTTGTACGTGTTTGTTCACTAGGAGTTGGCCACAGCCACGTTCAGCCCATCACAGATCAGAGCGTGTTGTTTTGGGGACACGTAATTTGGACAGCGGTGCTGGTTTCAGGCCATGCTACATGCCTAGTTTGCAGTCTCTTAGTCGCATTCTCTGCTGCTGTCCCTATCCGCTGTGTCAGGAGATAACGTCCTGTGGCACGGGCTTCGCATAGACATGGCGGCCAGACCGAGTGTGTGGCTGGGATGAGGTGATGGGGCTCTATGGTGGCTGTCCGTGGGGCTTCCAGGGCTCTCTGCTGCTGGCGGGCTTTCAGCATCCGACTCGCCCTCTTCCTCCAGTGTCAGCTCAAACTGAAACTTTTCTCCTCCAGCTCCTCCGGCTCCCAGAGAGCCGCTGCCACCGCCTTGCGAGTCCTGCTCCTCGGGCGTGGGCGAGGGGCTGTGAGGGATCATGCTCTGGTACCATTCTCTGTTGTCCTCCAGTGTGTCCAGGATGTCCTGAGCATCGGGGTGGACCAGGTCAGCCCATGTCTCCCACAGAGGATGCACAATGTAGTCTATGAAGCCCACCTATAGGCAGATGCACAGAAGTTAGTTAGCAGGCAAAGTAAGTGTAACCAGTAATCATATCCCCATATTTTACATGTATCTTTACATGTAAGTATGCTTATGTAACGTGTGTGATGTTATCCTTCATTTCAGATGACCATTTTTTATTTCTTGGAGTGTTTAGAAACTGTGCCTTTAAGACTTGTGTAAGACATGTGTAAGTGATCTTTGAATTATTTTGATCTGGCTTCTCTGTATTATGTGTAACTGTGATGTGTGACATCCATGATGAATTCAAAACAGCATAATTTCCATATTTGTAACTGTATAGATATAAAGATTCCCAACCATTATTTAAGCAGATATGTACACACAAAGTCTTGCAGAATGAATCTGAATGAATGGACTGTTAAGCAGGCAGTAATGTTGCTTTAGTACCTGAGACTTTTCCACTGAGGCAGTGTGTTTGTCACACATGGGGCTGATCTCCATGCCTCTGTCTCGCTCTCGATCGCCCTGTGTGAAATACTCCACCATGATGCGGTCAGTCCACTGCCGGTAGATCTCCAGAGGCTTGGTGGGGTTGCTCAGGTCAGCACAGTGGACCATGTTTTGGAGAACCTAAATCCACAGAACAGAGGAGAGAACTTCAAAAAAATCGCCAACAAAAAGCGGCATCATTATCTGTAAAGCCTGAGTCACAAATCTGACCTGAATTCTATCTGAGTAGTTATCCAGCAACAACACCCCAAGGCTTGTTACTTTCTTGGTCTCCACCATGGTCTTCAGGTCTGCCAGGAAATTCATGTGTTTGGACATATCGGTGGCTAACACCTGCAAAAAAGTCAAAGTCAGTTTCTTGTAAATACATCACAGCCATATGGGAAGAATAATGGACCCCATGCTGAGAAAGAGTTAGACGCAATCAGTGTCTCACCATGTCAATCACCATCTTGCGCAACGACTGCCGCTGCTTCTTGCTCAGGTTCTGGAAGATGTCACAGTTTTCCTCCTGTAGTAGTTTGAAGCCCACAGCCAAGTGGTGGTTCTCCAACACAGATGCATCATTGTACATCAGTGCCAGTTCAGAGTCTGATAGGGCAAAGAACAGTGAGAAGGTTAAACTGTTTGGAGTGAATCTGCATGCCACATGAATCTGATTATAGCTAAGTAAATTATTGTTTTGCTTCATGACTATATGACAAGAATTTCTTGTCAGTGCACAGACTTTTTTTTTTTTACACAAATAATAAAAACATACTGGTGTTAATGAGGAACTGGTTGGACACTCCAGGGTGATCAACATCATGAATGGCACTAGCAAACAGAGCAGCCATGATTTCGAGGTCAGTGAAGACGGCCTGAAATAAAGAACAGAAAAAATGTGGTCATTACTTGTATGTATAAAATCAGAGGACCCCCCCCCCTATTAGCTTGAATAAACAGTAAGGAACCTCTAGAGCAGGTGAGGAGAGCAGCACATGGGTGGACTGAACTACATCAGCAGCATGGATGTTATTGTGGTAGGCGACATCAGCATGGTAGTGGTCCTCTAAAGTCATCATGAAGGTAATGAAAGTGTCCGCTGGGATCTTAAAGGACTTCAGCAGATCTCGTTCCTTGAGAAGAGATGAGATGGGGTATAAAATAAGCCACTTTGCATACAAAGACTTCCTGCACCAGCAAGGCAATGGAAGCACAATGGAAAACGTTTTTTTCCATACCTGAAAAATGGTGTACATAATCACCGTCAGTGGCCGATTCCCTGAATGCTCTGCTATTTTGAAGATATCTAGGCCCCATCGATTGATGTCCTCAACTTCCTAGAATCAAAAAGCATGTATTCAAATGCTATTATCTTTCCACATCTAGATAACATGGATAGAACTGAAGAAGAAAACTGTAGAGACCTAACATGTCTTGGCAGAGGAAAGGGAAAATTTTGTGTAGTATCTGGAGAATGAGTGACTGACCTTGGCCAGCAGGCACTCATGCTCGGTGCTGACCCCAAAGCGAGGGATGCAGGTGGGGGCCAGACTGGGACTATGCGTCAGCTTCTTCACACCGCTGATCTGAGACATGGGCCGCCGCTTCTTCTCCTTCTCCTTGGCCTGCGGATGCAAGATCTCCACATCGTGCTGTTTTTCTAGAACACAAACACATAGCAATGATGATAGCAGTATGTGTGCATATCAGCATTACACCTAAAATCTTTACAACAGTAACTTCTCAAAAGATCTTCTCAAAAATGCATCCCTTTATGCATACCTACAACTGGTAACTGGCAATTTCTCCAATAATAACCATTTTATGCTGATAAATGACACTTTTGCTGATCCAACCCTGGCAAGTGTGCCCCCAAGTGGTTAAGAATTCAGTTTTGCTGCATCTCAGTTGAAATAGTGAGGATTTGTTCCTCTACTGCATCGCGTAGGTGGCGACCTTCAAAACGTTGACACTCCTACTGGTCGCTGCAGCGATGTTTAAGGCAGAAAACTTTCTCATTGGCTCCTTTCTAAACTCCCCTCTCCTCACACTTGTTATCCACTCAATAATGTGCATTTTTTAAATGTGCTGAACGGAAGGGTGACCAGCTGATTTTGAAGGTGGATATTATTGCTGTCACATGAAAACCATGTGACTCCAACATTGCAACTTTACAGTATAAGGAACTTCAAAGTCAACATAAGATATTATTCCAGGTCATTTTGGAGCATTTCTATTAGTACAGTCATCATGAAAGTTGGTCACAATGTAAAGAACAGCCAGATTTATGTTTTGTCCAAAAGTGAAAAATATATAAGCAAGGTTTTGCGGGACAGAGACAACATACTTTTTCTCAAAAGTTATATTTTGAAGTGTATCTTAATTTACTACAGTTTATTCCAGGCTATGTTGGACCATGTGTCCATGTGCCCTAAAATGTTCACTTAAAAGGCAGCTGGTGTTTTTAAAAGGGTGAAAAAAAATAACAACTGAAATATACTGTGTGGAGTAACAAGGCTTTGATATGACAGGAACAATAAAATAGACAACTAAAAGACTAAAATGTTAGCTTGCATAGAACAGTAATTAACCTGTAAAAAGCCAGAGATTTAGCAGCATTCAGTAACTCCTCTCACTAGTGTATTTTCCTCTCTGTGTAACCCAGTGCCACAGATTTCCTATCCAGGGAATGGTAAAATCCTGTACGGATGCTCTCTTTCACAGCATGGCTAGCTTCTGTCACAATATTACTTAAACACGCACTGACGCACACGCAGCCCGATGGCAATATTACAGTCCCCATGGCAACGTCAGACAATGTGTCGAGGAATGTTTCTGTCCCTTGAAAGCGCTCCCCTGTTTTCTCACACCTACATGCTCCATAATGCATCCTGATACCAGTGTTAGCAAGACTGTACAGTTAGGATATTATTTAAACAAGCACTGCCTTTACACAGACAACACGTACTCACACTCATACATGCTCACAGAACACTACAACAAACAGAACAAATTCAAACAGCAGTTAACATATTGACAAAGGTACAGGTCCCACTTTATAGTAAGTGTCTCTAATGACACTGTAGTTACACAGTAATAAACCAGGCATCAACAATGTAATTCCTAGTGATGCGTTCACTGTTGCATTACAGATGCATTACAGTGGTGCAGTTTGTGTCAATACACATCAACTTTAGTTTTGACTGCTATAATTACACAAGTATGTCTTTATAGCTGTAACAGCAGAATCTGAAGACAACTGACGTTGATACACGTGTAATTACACAAACTGTACTACTGTAATCTGCGTGACAGTGAAAACATCGCAAATAGTTATAGTAGTGTCATTACATGGTTATTAGCTACACAGTAGAAACTGGGACTGGTGAATATTTATTCTCATTTACATTTAAGCTATTTAGCAGACTTTCTTATCCAGAGCGACTAACAAAAGTGTTTTACTTAGCTAGTTAGCCTTAGCTAGTTTGTATGGGCTAGAATCAAAAAGATACCTCTAGATGCTGCCAAATAGTCAGTATAGAGACCCTGAAACACAATACTTGTATTGCACAATACATACACTACAATTTTCCTGAAACAAAGCAAGTAAGAGATGAGTACAATTGTAAGCCAATAATAATAAGTGCAACATTTATTAAAGCTATGGCAATCTATGTGATAATGTACAGTAATATGTTAAAGTGAACAGTAAATGTGTACAGGATCTACCAATTACTGTTTTAACGGAACTATACTTTTAATTTCATCAATATTTTTACTAACATAGAAAAGGCTTCAAACGAGCACCTCAATAACAATTTTTTTTAATACACTCACCTAAAAACGTGCTTGCTATAAACTCTGACACTTGATTTCCTGAGCGGCTCGTCTCTGACAGTTGCGTCAGCTCTCGGTTCAGCATCCTTTTAAACTGCACACAGGACACACAAACCATAACAACTGATTAGTTAGAGTCCAGTTACGACAGAGATGAAATTATAGGTGATAATGTTCAAATCAGCTGTAAGAGAAAAGAAAAAACATGTTAAATCAAACAGAGATCCCAAACAACTGTGCTATGTCAGCAGTCAGAATATCTTTATTCATGTATAGGAGTTTTCCCAATGGTTGTATGATGTATATACAAAGGTTTGCTAAGTATTGTTTTAATAAAGAGACACTCTGGCCAAGATAAAACCTTTAACCATCACTACATCTGTTGTATGGCACAGCAATAGCCTCTAGAGCAAACTTTGCAAGACTAGAACAACCCCCTTGAGGGAGAGCTGTGCTATGCTAGCAGTAATGATGCAGTATATGAACAAAAGTATCCAACTCTGTGTTTATTCATAGTTTCTTCCAAAATTAAGGCTATTAAAAAAAGTTGATCCTACTGTTGTTGGAGCATTTCTGTGAGGATTTGATTTAGCAACAACATTGTTAGTGAGGACAGGATGTTCAATGATCTCCAGCAAACCTCATCCCCGACATCACAATTCATCCCTAAAAGTATTGGATCGTGCACCATCACTTCAGAAAACACAGTTCCACTGCTCCACAGCTGGCATCAGGCATGGTGCCAATAGGTTCATGTGTATCTGCTCCAGAGAGTCCTATTCTATTGAGAGTAGTTCTCTACAGGGACTAAACAAGCTGCGTGGGTGTGCATTTGCACATCTGTGTCAGCAATGGGTGCAACTTAAAGCAGCTGAATGCATTCATTAGAAGTGGTGTCCACAAATATCCTTAGTGGTTGTATGATTCTCAGAATTGTTCTCAAGGTATTCTTTAAAAATGACAGTAAAACTAGAGAAATAACTTTGCAGTGTTCTAAAAAATAAGCATTGCATCTAGAGGATTTCCACATGAATACAAGACACCACATCAACACAGTTATGGCCAAAACTGACTGATATAATGTTTTTGGCGCAACAATAATCTAAAGAGCAGGACTAGAACCCCCACCCCTTCTGATGATGTATGATGATGTTTAAATCTCTATTTACTGTATCTGTAGCATAGAGACAATAACTTCCCTGTACTTAGTTCCTTGTACTTGTTGACTCAAAACACACTTATCATTGAAGCAAATGGGCTCGTGCTTAAGCTTAAGCAGCAGAAGTGTGTTTAACGGCCAGTACAGTGAATATAGGCCTGCATTTACATTAACAGCAGTACTCCCCAAATAGTACTAGTATACTGTATGCATCACATGTAAAGCTGTCAGGGAAAGTAGCGGCTAATATGCTGCCTGCATGCACACAGTGGCGGCTGTGTGAGGAGGCAGGACCCTCGATTCAGACTCGATTCAGACTGAGAGGAATGTCTGTTCAATGAATGAACCTTCTGCATCTCTGAAGAAGTTGTTATGTAATCAGGCATGTGGCTACGAGAAGGGAAGTCTTAAAACTAGGATCGCACACACACACACACACACACACACACACACCTATATAAGTGTGCATTCTATCCTCTGTGGTGTATTTCCATCGACTTCCATTAACTTCTTACTTTAGTTATACAATGTTCTGCCAGTACCAACCTACCCTAACTCTAAAGTCATCCCCAAACTAACCAAAAGGTGTTTCTACTCTGTCAGATGGATTTCTGAGCATTTTCCTAACAGGGATTTATAGCCATATGTCCCCACAATTGTCCCCACACACAAGTATGACTGTGTATACATCAAAACTGGTCATTTGTGATGTACGTATATACAGAGATATCCATCATACAATGTACACAGACATGTTGAAGAAGTGCAAGGTGCAATATTAACACTAGAAGACCTCTCTTAGTGAGTTAAAGGTCTGCATGCTGTGATGCTAGACTTGTTGAGCAACCCTTGGGTCTGCTTTAAGGGTGCGGCATTCAATCCTGTGCCTTTTCCACTAAGGCAACCCCTTATGTTTGCCCATGACATGAAAGCTTACATACGTATTCAAGCTCTGGAATGAGAAAGCATTCGATCAAGTGTGTGCTGGAGCTTAACATTTATTTCTTAACCTCACTTTAACAGCACTTTACAAAAAGCTTGTACCAGCACGGTGCTGCACTTACCAGAGTGAAAGTCTGACTCCCAGAGAACAAAAGATAAGCCTGTGGCACTCGGACACGTGTGAAGCCATGCTGGACGTTTAAGAAACAGTCTACAGAGTCCTTTCATTAGAATTCCACTGCAGTCTGACGGCACATGTAATCCAAGAGGAACGGCAAGAAAATTCCAGCTGAGCGCCAGGTGCTCCTGCAGCCATGAATGGTACGGACTGGACGGAAGCATTAAAAGCGCAGACAGTGAGGCAGTGTACGGGGATACGGTGATGCTGAACAGCGCGTGTCTCCCTGCAGTGTGTGTAAATACAGGGAGCGAGGGAGTACTATGAAGACCCCGTCCCCTCCTCCCCAGCTTTACACCGCATGCTGGACAGCTTCCAATCAGCCGCTCCTGACAACAGAGGCTGAGCCTGAGCGCTGCATCTGATTGGCCGGTGAGCATGGAGGGAGGTGAGTATACGCACGTGGGGCTTGGTGTGTGCGTGTCTGTGTGTATGTGTGAATGTGCGTGCTACGCATACATGTGTGTAAAATGGACAGAGTGAAGCAGAAGCGCAGCTCCATTCATGGAGGGCAAGAGGAGGTTTTTATGAGGTGATGAAGCAAAAGCTGGGGAACAGCTTCCATGATCTGGATGGTAATAAAGTAAAGATAAATATGGCTGAAGCGTCTTTAGCTAGATATCAGCCTTCACAATTCTGAGATTGCAGAAATGTGTGATGTGCAAATAAGCCTGCAAATGGCTTTTACTGTGGGTTGTGAAGGTCTTGTGATTGTGATGAATCAGACAGTTGAGAAACATGAAGGATTTTGGTAAAAACAGACCGAATACTGTAGGACAAGCATTCGAGTTTCAGGACATTTGTCTTGGGCAATGTCTAAAAAAGAATAGCACACTATGTTCTTGAGTATTGATAATATAATCCCTATTTGAAACATCATTAGACTACTTGTCAATCATCATTCCTTCAATGGGACTTCTAGTCAAATTACCTTATTCTTTTGGCAGATAATTTCTTGAAACAGGCAAAATGATCTAGAATTATCTTGAAACAAGCATAACAATCTGTCAATGGAGCAAGACAACATAAAACAATGAACTGAAAAATGTCAACATATATCTAAAATAATCTTACACTAATCTCAGAATGAGAAACTATAGACATTCTGATAGATATCTAAAATATTTTTTTTTCACAGTTTTGCCACATCATATCAAGGGTTCACCAGTGTGTTTTCAATTTATTGGGCATTCTCTTACTTGTTACGGGGTGGTACCCTCAAAGACACGTGTTTTTTACCTCACATTCATATGGTAAAAAGTTGCATTGCCTCTATATACTCAATCCTGACCCCAGGCTTTTAATTTTTTTTCCTATATAAGAACAGCTACAAATATGCACCTTTTCCCATGAAAGTAAATAAACTGTACCTATACGGTACAAAATTTAACCTCGAGGACCAGGTTATAGCTTTGAAGGTATATTTATATCAAGTCAAGTCTATAGGCTTTTACTATCATTCCATTTGTGTACCAATGCTCCAAAGACACAGAGGTGCCACATGGAATGAAACAATACAATACAGACTACATAACATGCAAGCATATTTTTGCAAATATAGAACCAGAGCAATACAATAAATATGATAAATAGGACAGACAGACACAATAAACAGACGGGACAGTAAAGTGCCAACACAGCACTCATTACTGAATGTGTATGGTCAGGTGTAGATAAGGTGCAGAGATATGTAACAAGCTATGACATATACGTATATGCAGTCAGATGAGAGGAACACAGTTTGTAACTTAAGGAACAAAAACCTGTACCTGTACAGTATCCTTCTTAATGACAATGAATGCATACTGCAATATGGAATTTGTCCATTTCATGCTGCATTAACCACAATACTAAACTTCTACAATAGGACTAAATGGTTAAAAAAGCAAAGCACTGCAACTGATGGAGAAAGCACAATAAGCTGATGCAAGTAGAAAAGGCTAGAGCCTATTTATAAGCATTTACACTGTGTTGGGTGTAGAAGCGTTCATGGTACTTGACACAGTTGTGTGCAATTCAGGATGCATGTGAATGAGACTGTGGTGTTGGGGTCTATTTATAGCACCCAATCGTTTTCAGTGATACCACTTCACCCCCCCCTCTCCCCACGTCACAGCATGCATGCATGTGTAGAACGCGTGTGCTTCTAAGTCAAGGAGTTCCACACAGTCATGGCCACCCAGTAAAGGAGCCATGCAGTATTTGAGACAGCCAATCAGAGCGGTTTTGGTGGTCTCCCATGACATCAGATCCACACTGCTGTGCTCATTCACATTCCCCAGCACACGACTGGGGGGGGCATGTGTGTTTATGTGTGTATGTGGTGTGTTAGCATTTGCATGTGCAAGGATGAAAGGAGGGGGATGGACATGTGTGAAGTCCAGCCTATGCAAATGTGGTCCATCCAAAAATAGATACATGTTACCAGTAAGAAAAATAGCTGCACGCATGTCCAAGTCCGTGACCATATTCCAAATATTCAAAATTTTCTTTAAAAAGATTGCCTTGAATACAGTCAGTGTTTAAATGCATGCAATTTAGCTAGTGTGGTGTTTATACAAGACTGCCAGTCTTGCACTCACTGCCCTGCAATTATTATTTGTTGAAGGTAAGCGCCGACCTTACGTAGCCCATGAAAACCTTATATTTCCAAAAAGGCAATTTTTAAAGAAGAAGAAAACCTTCTTAACTTGCAACGGAAGTCAAAGTAAGATTACTTAATTCTAAGTCAATGTGGAGCCTTTCTATTGGTCCATTTATTATGAACGTTTGACACAATGTAAAGGAAAACTAACAGACTCACATCCTGGCAAAAATGAAGATACAAGGTTTTTGTGTGACAAAAAAAAGTATGACGTTAAGCATTATTACTGCACACATTTAAACCAAGTACATGCTCATTCTGTCGGTCATGTGAAATAAGACGTGAAATGTGTTTATAGAATGCAAAATCTACCTTGTTAGAGGCCATCTCGCTGACTGAGTGGCGGGTCTGCAGGGTCTCCAGCTGGTCCAGACACCAGTCCAGCTCCTCCAGCGTCTCAATGGCCAACTTCTGGTACGTATCATCTGTAAAAGCACAGATACTGATCTGAAGGAAAGTCAGACAAACAAAATCATCTCCTTATTTCTGAAAAGTTTATTACACTGATGGTGCTGAGTTTGTAACTACGCTTGTCGGCGGTCCATAGGCTTTTTAAGGGTGTAAGATTCTGCTTGTTTCACTATAGATGCAGTATGTCAGCATCAATGGCATAAACTCTTTTTATGGTTATTTCAGTGTACTGTCACTGTCACACAATTAATTTTTTAGCTGGTTTTCACTTTTGACATAATTTGAATTTGGCCGTTGTTCTGTACACTGGGCCAAAATAAAAGATAAATTGACCAATAGAAATGCTATAAAATGACTTGAAATGAAACCCTTTTACACTGACTTCCACAGAAAGTTAAGAAGTTACCATGCTAAAGATATATGAAATATTTCTTGCTTATATAATATGCTTCTGCACTGAAGTGGTAATTTTTGTGGGCAGTTAATTTGTGGCAATTTTATGCTTTTAGTTCCTGAAGATGTTTTTTAATATAGGAAATGTTTTAACAATTTTACACTTACATTTTAGCATGACAGTTACAACATGCTTATGATTTATTTACACCGTCTCAAACTGTCATGCTTCAGTGTCATCAAAATTCCTTGTACTGCCAACGCATTTTCCTGATCGTTTTGGATGCCTGAGAAAACATGTGGGTACCCCAACACAGAACCAGTCTTGGTGTGCCATGGCAACCACAATCCCTGTTTACGTTTGTGAGTGGCCTCACCCTCACACGACGCAGGGAGAGCGAGAACAGCGGCAGAAGAATGAATAAGTGTGCTCTTATTTCAGATTCACGTGAGCCACAGATCCGATTATCTCATTGGTTTATTACTGAATTGCATGCTGGGACATTTACTAGGTACTGCTTCACTTCGGCACGCTGTGCAAGGTCTTTCTGCCAACTGGTGCGTGGTATTTTGACCCAAACCTTCTAGCACTGTTTACAAAACAGGTCCAGTCTTCCAGTCTTTATCTAGTGATGGTGCCAAATCTCTTAGCACTGACCTGGTAAGCTTGGCTTGCACATGGAAGGAGGATTGCTGCCCGATGGCCGTCTAACAGTAAAGAAACAAGGGGGGAAAAAAGGCAGTGAGTTCCATGAAGGTGGTCTAGTGCCATTACTGGCGCAATAATCTCCAGAATTCCTTCCATTCTGTCAGTGGCTGAAAGGGCTTGGACACCCCAGCCTGACAAATTTCTTACTTGCAACCGCCCCGATCCTGCAGATGAGTTAAAGCTGCAAAGTTACTCCGTACTGTTCGCAGACTGGCCAGAACCTACGAGGCACAGATGTTTGCATATTAGTTCGGCTTTAACCAGGGATGTTTTCTTTTTGTATGACAGTGTTAGAACAACAAGGATTACACTGCAAACGTATGATTTATTTTCCACTGTGTGGAATATGTGGTATTAAACCTATCCATAACAGACAACTGATGCCAGAAAGTCTCACTGACCTGCGCAAATGGTGTTACGATCATGTCTTCTCCATGTCTGAAACAAGAAAGGAAATGGTGACTAGGCTCCTAAGAAAGTTCAGGAGCATGACGCTCCGTTTCTTAGTATGTAGAGGATGTTTTGGGTTTTTTCAGCTTCACAGGGCCAGCAGTTCTAAATACTGTTTTGAGCGGGGAATTATGGGGAACAGCTCGGCCTCATGTACAGAGACTGAGTTTATACTCAAAACCACAACACAGTATCTTTCCCACAGGCTCTGAATATGACTAATCCAATAGCACTGCAGCATGGCTGGACTCACTGTGCAAACTGCAAAGTTCAGGGGGGAGTGGTGAGGGGCAAACATATGGACTGCTTCAGTTTACAAGACATGAGTATCACATTCCACCTTCATGATACATAAACACACCCTTAAGTAAAGCATAACTATGTATTTGTAGACTTCTACTGTTTGCATGCTTGTGGTGCTCATGATGGAACTGATATTGATTTATGGGTCCAACAGCCAATAATATATCATTTTATGTTTATAAAGTTGATCCTTTTTTTATACTCCAAAGCGCTTCTATATATTAGAACTTGATGGCCAAGTTAAATGTGGATGCTTTTGACATTTTTTTTTTTATTTGTACTAGCTACAACTCCAGCAATCACACAGGGCTAACACAATGTCAATGGACAGCTCAACACACTTGGAGGAGATCACTTACTAACTTCCAGTTCTGTAATTTCAGCTAAGCATTGGCTAGCACCATGCTGTGATGGAGGAGGGTGGGGGTCTACTTATCTACTTATGCTCTCTTGGATTCCAGGACACGGATGGCTGTGGCATCACTGGGAATCGAACCCAGTCTCCCAATGACAGGGCCAGGATTTGTTTTATTTGCTATTTTAACATTTTAAACACAATGGTTATCAGTTCAGCCTATATTGTTGTGACAAAGACTAGTACGTGAGCAGAAGACTCAAAAAGATTTCCTGGCAGTCTTCTTCTCAATACTGGCTGAACAGACAAGGCTATGGCTGGGCCCTAGTTTTTATATCTTATAATGTTGCCTAAAATGCTATGTTTGTATGCATTACTTTACCATCTGCCTTGTAAACTGAAGCTTTTGGCTCATATTATTTAAACTGGAACTGTGGATCATGCACATGGGAGCTTTTCTTAAGAGTAAGAAGAAAAATCAGGGTGCATGCAGCATATGAGATCCTCCTAATCAGGATGTCAAAAATTGAGCTTTGGTGAAGTACACAGGTTTAAGAACAGGGGTGTGTGAGTGGGTCTGGGAGATGGTGGGGATGGTGGGGATGGGGACACACACGGTTTGAGCAGCTTGTTAAAGTAAAGTTGCCACGCGCTTATCTCACCGAGGCAGGCAACTGACTTCCCACTGTTTCAAGCCCTCTTCCCTTAAGAAAAAACAAAGGAAAGAGTCTGATGACCTAACTGGGACGTTTGGGCAAACCGACATGGACCTCAGCATGATGTCAACAATGAAGAGGATCAGAAAATAGAAACATGGTAAAGGCAGAAGTTATGTCATTCTGGTCATAACATTGACATCAGTGATGCTTGTCCCAATGTACTCTTTAATAACTGCTTTGAACTCTCTGTCAAATGTGGCTCATTATTTGGTGATCTTCAAATATTTCATATATAACAGTGATCCATGCTGCATTAGGTAAAACAGTATGCCAGGCTTTGAGATGGAGGTAATGGTGTGGTACTCACAGCTCACTGGCAGTGGAGGAATTTCTGGACATCGCCTTGGGGGAAAGGTCGAAGTCCGAGTCCGAGCGGTACAAGAAGGACTCGCGCCGCTGGCTGTGGGGGAAAGTGGCCTGCAGGACCAGGCCAGAGCTGGGACTGACCTGAGGGTCCAGCGCACGTCCTGCTGACAATCCATTCTCCACATCGAAACTAAAATAGAACAAGGAGAGACAGAGATAGAGGGAGAAAGAGACAGAAATAAAGAGAGAGAGAGAGAGCTACAGTTAGATTACGACCCTTCACACAGATAAGGGAAAAAGCTATGAATAAAGCAGTACTTTGGTATGGATTCACATTAATCCCTTTAAGGGGTTAATTCTGATTCTGTATGCTGATTTTTTTCTTTCCATAAACTGTCATGCTGCATTTTCCTCCTTAATAGGAGGGTTGGAAAATGCTGTGTTTGTAGGCCAGCATACTCAGAACACTCAGAACTACCATGTACAATTTGAGGTTGGATGGGATGCAATGCCCCTAGCTGTCTTTGCATGCCTATCCTGCATTAGCATCGACTATATCACACCACACAATCTATCTTTAGTGCTCGCTGGAGGTCCAGCGGTGGCACCCACCATTAAATGAAGTGTGGATGTTACATAATCAGTGCTGAATGAGGCAACTTGATTCATGAGAAAAGCAAGTGGCTGGGTGAGGAGCCAATGATAAGGCGGTGGGGGGACGGCGTTGCTGCGGTGACGCACGTAGGCGTATGTCTGGACTGTGCTGGGGCTCACCGAAACGGGGAGGGGCCTTAACCAAACGAGCCCTGCTTCTCCTCAGCATCCTCAGGGGTGCTCATGTGCCATTCAAAGGGAATTTTGATGAAGGCAATGCGAGCATGATGACGTGGAGTGCGGTATGGTGCTACAGTAGAGGTCACATGGGTAGACTGTGGAGGGCTATAAATAGCACTCACAGCAGCTTGGGCTATTTATAGCTCAGGTGAAGCAATCCTCCATCTCTACTGGCAATGCAGTGTCTTCCCTATTCAGATATATACACACATGCACCAGGACTGCTTCTATATTTATACCATACAGTTTGCTGCATTAATCATGTATTGCAGAGGCGCTGCATTTGTTGTGATATGCAAACCACATGATGTAGCCATGCAAGGAGGAAATAAAATGTTTAGAAATATACTAAAAAAATTATAGACTTACAAGTTAATTACGTTCTGAATGTGCATCCAACAATAAAGACAGCATCATGCTTTGTTTACATATTGGCAGAAAACACAGTGATTCACAAGAAGCTCAGAATCCACCATTTGGCCACTTTGACCAATAAGGAAATGCAAGGAGCCCAGCCACTCTGGTTAACCCCTTAAAATACCCTTAAACCCTAAGGCTTACTATTTAGTAACTACAGTGAGTAAAAAGAAAAAAGAAAATGAGGTATATAGGATATAATAAGGTATAGGTATAGAAGTGTATAATAAATGTTTGGACCCACCAGTGGGTCTTAGGATTGTTAATGAGTTGCAGACACATTGACAAACAAACAAAAGACACTAGTGTCTGAATAGAAACCTGACCATTTGTTAAGGTAACACAAGGTTAAAGAAAACATAGCCATCATGTCTCTTCTAATAGGGGAACTCATAGTGCTCTGTAAAAGTACATTCTCTTCTAGTTTTTGCTATTCTTTTTATGTATTGAGAGATTAGTCTTTTGAAGTCTAATCGACAAACAATGCAGTTATTGTGTTTGGATGATAGGATAATTTCCTACTTCATTTAGTAAGTTTAGTTCAATTCTCATGGGCCTTTTCTACGTAGATGGCCAATCATATCAGTAAGTCACTTGGTAAAGAAGAGAGGTCAGTATAATAAGACAAATACGACCAATTGCATTTCCTAACAGCACATGGCACAAGCGAACTGGATTCTGAAGGGGGCATCTCAGTTAAGTCCAATGTCAAGGGTTCACCAATGGGTTTTAATATAGTATAGTGCAACGTGCAGCAATATATAGTAATTGAAATGAGGTATATTGTCGATATTGTGCGGCCCTTACCAAAATATTGATCAACTGCCTTAATTTCCTCACAAAACATACTGCTTTCATTGCAAGACTGATTTCACTCTTATATATATATATATATATATATATATATATATATATGTATATATATATATATATATGTATATATATATATATATATATATATATATATTATTTTTTTTCAATTATATTTTCAATTCAATTCAATTAAAATTGTATTTATATAGCACCTTTCACAACAAAGGTTTTACAGAGATCCAGGTCCACGCCTCTTATGAGCAATCACCTCAACAGAGATGGTAGCGACAGTGGCTACCAGAAAAACTCCAGAGACAGAAAAACTCCCTCATACTAAGAGGAAGAAACCTTGGGAGAAACCTAGACTCAGTCCGAGGAACCCGTCTGTCTTAGGTCGACCCGCACAGCACAAACAAACAACATTACACAAACTAGACAGATAGATAATGATACTTATTACCAAAAGCCTAAAAATATTACAATGTGACCCCCCCCAAATATTTAACCCTACTAAATGTATGCTCAGTGAATGCCTGTAAGCCAGCTTACAAAATCTTACAGTGACAAATATGAGCGAAAGACGCTTTATTCCAACACCCTCAAACCAAAGCAAGATGTGTTTTTATTTTATTAATTTGTGAGAGCTATGAAGGAGGCCCTAATACACTCTGAATGCTCTTTGACGTCACAGGAAGTCACACTTCTCCTTCCCATAGTTCCTGTGCTAAAATGTTAGTGTAATGCATTTAGTTAACTCTACTGTCAACAAACAGCACACACAGAGGACAATCTAACCGGTAATGGAAAACAAAAGCACAGGTAACTTCACTAGGATTTAATGAAGGACAGGTCCCAACTTCATCCCATTGCTCTAGCTTGCTCCTCAGTGGCAAATTGACTTTTGACATCCCACTCGTTCCAAGGTTATTACCAGTAGCTGAGCTGAACTGGTGTGGGGGATGGGGAGACAGAGACGTCTGTTGGTTGCCTGTGTCTCGGTTTGAGACACAGATGTTATCAAGAAAAAACAACTTCAACAACTTCCAGGGGATAACAGAAACATATCACTTAGAAAAAAAGATCAGAAACAATGGTTGCTGCTTTTTTTGTACACCAACGGTTTGCATTAATTTACCTGTGGGTTCTATGGTCTTGATGCGCTGTAGAGCCAAGAATAAAAAAGCGCTGTCCTTAGAAAGACAACAGTGTGAGAACAGTGAGTACTGTCTCTTTCACTTTATGAAGTGCTGCAAGTTAAAAAAGAGGCAATGGGCTTTTGGGTTTTGGGTCTGCATTATCCTACTGTGTAGACAATTCGCTGAATCCATCCTATCCTACATTTTACATTATTATATATACTGATCAGTCATAACATTAACACCATCTCCTTGTTTCTACACTCACTGTCCATTATATCAGCTCCACTGACCATACAGCAACACTTTGTACTCCTATAATTACAGAATGTAGGACATCTGCTTCTCTGCATACTTTGTTAGCCTTCTTTTACTATGTTCTTCAATGGTCAGGAACCCACAGGACCACCACAGATCAGGTATTATTTGGGTGGTATAATTACACTACTACAGTAATTATAGAACTACAAAGTGCTCCTATATGGTAAGTGAAGCTGATAAACTGGAACCACTTATTGTGGTATTGTTATGGCTGATTATGCGATTGCTGTGCATTATGTGCTTGCTGTCCGATTCTTCTAGACCAGCAGGTTTACAGTAGATGTTTTATTCTGAACCAGTATAAAAATGCTTAATGGTATTACAATATCTCCCATCATCATTGGAAGAAATTCTGTATAAGAAACTGTTAAATAATGAAAAATGGAAAATATGCTGAGTTTTTCTTTCCACACTGCTAAACTTCCCAGAAATGCAACATGCTTCAGATGTACAGACAGACCTGTAGAAATACTGAACATTCATAGGAGTTTTGCCATGAATGCTCAAGTTAAGCATGATGTTCTTTCACAGCTAATGTCCTACCCAGATGCTTAAAAAGAATCAGGGCTGGCGGACCAGACTTCTCACTGCCATAAGGAAAGTACATCAAAACATGACTGTCAATGATGATGCAGATTCTAACATTAGATATGTGCTACTTAACCTAAAGTCCAATAGCTTGTAGCAATAGAGTTTTCCCCAAAAGCATTTTTAAAAGGAACTGTGTGACTTTCTTCAGCTAGAGGAACGAGCAAGTGGAGGGTTAATCTGAATGCGCTATGTTAGCTTGTGGCTCAGGCAAGCAGATCTCGCCTGTTCATGATGGACTACGACCAGGTGTGTGTCCTGGAACAGGCCTCAGACGGCGCTCTCCCTTTTCCCACACGCCCAACAAGTCTTCCTCACAAATCTGTCAGAGAATCATTCCCATGTCTGCTGTGGTATTTGACTCTTATTTCATGCCATGCTTCCTTATTATCTTTAGCGCATGTGCTGGAGTCTCCTACTTCAATCTGACACCATGATCTATGGGGGGTATGAGGCCCTTGCAACGTTCCTTAAGAAAGCGTGTCATGCTAAACGGTAATACACAAATGACCGGAATGGAATGAGGTCAGCACCAAAACATTTGTCTTTCAGATCTCCACCTCATGCTATGGGTTCTGTGGGTTCCACAAAACAATGGCCTAGTTGAGCAATTAGGCGATGTGTTTTACTAGCCGGTGATAACAGAAGGACAATCAAATGCTACCTAAAGAGCTGACAGGTTGAGATGTCTCAAGGCTTGGGAGGAAGCTATTCGGCCAGTGGCTTACAGTAGGTGGTTCTGAAGTGTGGCAGAAAGCCTTGCAGTGCTTAAAGACTGGTTACAAATAGCCTCTGTGCACTAGGTGCTTGGGTCAAGAAAGAAGCAATGAGATGGTTCAATCAATAGGCCCTCCAGTGGTGGTCTGAATGTACCGCTGTGTGAAGCGTGGCATAATTGAGGGCAGCACTCCTCAAAACGAGAAGCACACAGGGACTCATCCTCTTCTGTGTCTCCACGCGAGCCGTTTTCCAAAGCTCGGCCCCTCTCCCGGATCCACTCTGCTGACTGCTGGGCCTGATTAAGCTCTCAGCAGATCCAGGCTTTATTTGGACCGTCCAATCGATCATGACAGGACAGCGTGCATCACTTGCCAAGCAAAAGCAATTAAGTAGCAAAGTGCCCAGCCATGGAGGCTCGATGCACAGGCTGGGGTAAGTGTCAGGAGCAGAGAGGGTAGGCCTTTGATTTGGGGAGCAGATGTGGGTTTAATAGGGACATTTCAATAAACAAGTGATTAGAGCCTGGGGGGAAGCAGGTTCTATCACTTCCTCTCTGAATTAGGCCATTACGAGCAAAGGGAGAAACAGTAAGAATTTAGCTCCTCTATCTTGTACAAGCCTGGTCTCTTTAATAGCTTCAGCTAGGTTGTAAAACTCTGGGCAACACACTCTTTGAACTGTGGCTTGACCAAAATGCTAGATTCATAAAAATGCACACACGCGCACACACACACATATACTACGCACACACTTCTTTTAAGTCCTCCAACAGAAGCTGCCGACCACAGACGCCTGTGTCACCATGCACAGCTCTGGGGTTGACGTCAGTTGCGGCTCAGTTTGCACTCTTGTTAGAGATAAATGAGCACAGCGGTGTTTGATGTATATGAGATAAGATTCTGAGGTCTCAACGTCGAAGACAATATTTCATTTAATCTCGCATTAACTCCGACTTAAAAACAGACTTGATTTCCAAGGTAAACAGCAAATCTGACTATTAGAGGTGGAATATTTAATACCGAGACCATGACTCTTGTTAAGGTGCAATCAGCAGTAGTTTCCAGGGTGCTGCTCTTGTTTTCAGCAGTTTTCTGTGAGAACCTTGTTTTTCGCACAGTTGTGGCCTTGGTTCAACAAGCTGAGAAAAACTTGTGCACATATGGTTATAAGAAATTCCATCAGGAGAGCAAACTGGTGTCTACGCACACCACAAATGCACAGACAATTCCTGGTGTTTATTCTGCTAGTTTCCTGCCATTGAAAACATACAATCACTTGGTATTTTTTGAAGGAATCCCATGCCCAAATGACTCCCCATGGTGCCTTTCTCATATAGCATGGGCAAAGGCGTCTTCAACAACAGGAAATGATATAACTGTATTTCTTGAGAGGCTCTTAAGTTTGAGAGATGGCACGCTCTGCAACGTCGGGTACTGATCTGAAAAGCTTCCCCTGGAGGAAATGCCTTCTTCTAGATGACGTCACATTATATGCTGTTACTTTTTTAATCGAGAAGTCACACAGGTGTCTTAAAGGCTCAGGCTATGGCTGAAGTAAACTATACAATCTGACAAGCTGCTGTAAGTTTATGAGCATACTGTATTCTGTAGAACATATATCACAGTGGTGAACCATGACTATTAGAGCTTGGCCTTTAACTAAGACCACAAACCCGGCCATAAAAACACACAAAACAAAAAAAAACACCTGCAGGAAGAAGCTAATTTGCGCTACCTCTCCTATGTGATTCTAGTGGTATGTTAGCGCTAAACTATTGACAGTGCACTTAAAAAAGCTCTAAACAGACATTAACATGCATTTTACTTTTTAGTTAGAAGTGCTGGCACAGAGCCACCATTACTGTTTTTAAAAATTAGGCTACTGCTAATATTCACAGTAAATGACGTATGCAGAACTTCCAGAAAGTAAAGAGTGACGTTTTTTCTGGGTGAAACCAGTCTGATGCACTATAAATAGGAACATTATTGGTTGATTTGTCTGTCAGTTTCCAAGTATGTTGGTTAATCTGTCATGCCTTCAGTTCCACCAAGGAAGCCTCAAACAAATGAGAAGGCTCATGTAATTGTATCTACCAATCCTAATGAGAGAAACAAATCTTTTGTTTCTCACCTTGTTTTAAAATGAACTATGACTTTATACTGTCATCTTTAAAAGCCATCTCTGGTCTAGAAGGCTGTGAAGGTTCTGCACTGATGTATAACAATATCATGGTTAGTTATGAGAATATTTTCCTGAATGTAATCGTGTCTGGTACTTGTTTGGACCTCAGATCTGTCTCAGAAGATGGGTTCCTTTCAGCAAGAAGTCTCATTTATTACCTCAAACATGCTTTTTGAGGTGGATACTGCCATTTTGTCATGGTAGTACCCCTCACATCCACAGTCCTGCGTAGATGGGCTCCTGTGTTAATGTTCAGCAACCTCAATAATCCAGATTTATTAACCAGAAAAACTGTCCCCAAACCAGTCCACCAGATGGACCCTCACTCATCGGACAGGAAGAGGGGGGTGTAAAATCTGCTTTAGAAATGGCAGGATAAGTCTCACTTCCTGCTTGTCCCTGAGGTCTTAAAATTAGTATCTTCTCAGATCAACAAGCTATAGCTTGCTTTAGATCTGCCTTAGCACAAGCCGTAACCATGCCTGAGTACAGCGTGAGCTGTGTGCACACAAAATGTTGGCTAATGTAAACATACAAATAGCAGGATCTGAAAGTTGGACTGTGTTGGAGAAAAACAATCAAGTGAAACTGCATCTAACATCCTAGAAGCACTCTGAAGAGCCATTGTTTCAATCCTTAATACGTACCTCTTTTGTTCTTTAAAAAACTTCTGGCCACGAAATGAGATCTTGTACATTCATACCACTTAATACTTTCCATTGTAACTCCACTGCAAGTTGCTAACTGTGTGCCAGGTAGGACTGGAAAACCAGGTGATCTAAATTATTCTTGTTGGAACAGTGCCTGACTTTTGCTTCCACCTGTGCAAAAGAGCCATTTGCAGATGTTTACATGTATATGCTGGAAGAACTAAGCTTTCTAGACACCTGCACCACTGGTCATTTGAAGTAACCACAGAGGTAGCATTTAAGAACAACCATCTTCTGACGTACCAGGAACACCATCTGCTGCCCTTAAACCTGACCCATATCCTTTCTGTTTTTTTGCTTCTCTTTTCAGAAACATGATTCCTCAAGACATGAAAAGCACACCAAAATAAGAGTGAATGGAATTACCGCCTGCGTTTCTGCACGATGTCTATTGGGCGGTTGACGGCGTAGGGGGACCCGCAGATGTTGCCGTTCCTTACTTTGAAAGCCCGGTCGGCAGGAGGGAGAAAGGCACAGTTAGTTGGCAAGCTCATGGTTGTCCCTCGGACTATTACGTCCCTTCTCTTTTGTTACCCAGCTTTCTTTCTTTTTTTTTTTTTTTGGTGCAGCTTCACCTTTTCCTTTCATGTGCCTGTGCCCAGTCGAAGCCACATGTGGTTCCCATTTCGGGCAAGTCACTAAAGAAAAACGAGGGAGCCGAGCCACAGTGGCATGAGTAAGTCAATCCACTTTGAGTCAGTCCAGAAGCCTTGAAGAAGTTTCTCTCGGTCTTGGCGCTCATCCTCAGAAGAAAGCAGGTTCTCCCACACTCTGGCTTGTCGCCTTAGTGCTGTCGTGTCACATGTCCTTTTTATTCTTTTCTTTTTTTTCTCCTCTTCCTGAAAAGATGCTTTTCTCTGCGATTCCTGTGGCAGAGGCTACTGCGAAAGCGCAACCTGGCACATGCTTCACGCGTGCAGGACGAGACACGCGCCTCTGAAGAGTGCGAGAGGGTGAGAGACCTAACACCATCCAGGCACAAGTGGAAAGAAAACGAAAGCCGCATTGCCTTCCCTCTTGGTCACTTCTCTTCCTGTGTTCTCGTGTCGATCCATAGTGTCGCTAATAGTGTATGGGCCAGTCTATGCTCTTCCCCCTCTCTCTCGCTCGCTCTCACCCTCTTCTCTCTCTGTCTTACCCGTCTTACTCCGAATGGCCCCCCCGCCCCCTTCTCCTTTCCCTCTCACAGCTCCGGCTGCCTCAGACAGCTGAACTCATATGCGAATGAAGCCTCTCTTGCCAGCACGCTCACCCGATATAGAGTATATGCATGCGCGTGCGAGCGAGAGCCGGTGTGTGTGCGCAAGTGCGTGTGTGTGTCTGTGTGTCTGTCTACGGCTGCGTGCACGTGTGTTCATGTGTTCCTGAACAACTGCCAACTGAACACAGTGAGGTCAGTGAGCTCAGGGGGGTGGGGAGGTGGAGGGGGGTGGACCCCCACAGGATGAATGGCTCCAGTCTTCCTGGAATGTCTCCAGCATATTAACTCTTTAGTCTTTGTTAAAGAAAAAGAGAAATCCCCACCCCAAAGTAAGACAATCACACACGCACATACTCGCACACACACACCCTCACACATACTTACTGTACTGACATTAGAGACAGCATAAACAACACATACACACACACACATGAGAAATGCACACACATATCTGTTTTCACAGCTTGGATGTGGGTTCATATGTGTACATTTGTATCGTGAAAATATCTAAAATTCACACACACACACACATACACACATACACACACACACACATACACACACAGAAATAAAGTAGTGTATGAAATGTACAGTTGTGCACACAATAAAGAATGTCTTAGCAAGTAAAAACATCTTAAATCTGTTTGCAATAAATAAAATAAATAAGTTATAGGAGCTAAAATTGAAAAGTGTAAGAAGTTAAAAAAAATCAACAAGAATCAACAAGAAATCTCAATAATTTATATATTATTTTTAAATTATCTGCATTATTTCTGCTAACTTATGCCAACAAGAATCAACAAAAGTATCCTTTATTACTTCATATGTTCTTTTGCACCTCCTTTAATGATGCATAATGTAGAGTCATTAACGTAATGAATAGTAATTAAGGTTGTCATGACAATATGATGGGTTTAATTGTTGAGACGGGGACCGTTTCGAGGGTCTACCAGGTCTTGCACAGTTGTGAGGAGTCCCATTTCTATATAACATCTAGGGCCCCTATCTTACACTCCGCCAACTCTCTATTTTCACCTTTTCCATCTGCGTCGCTTAAATAGCAATGATGCTTGAAAATATATCTACGCCGATGGGCGTGGTGGTCTCGAAATGAGGTGTGTTCAGGTAAATTTCTGGCATATTGCTATCTTGGCAATGGAAAACACAGGTGCACCACTGACCGAAAACAACCTAGGCAGACGTCAACAGCCAGATGTTAATTGCTATCTTGGCAGTGAATTGTCAACACAGGCACGTGTCCAGCGCGCATACACCCCCCGCTTGTTACGCACACATGGACACGCAGCAGTGCATAAACCCATAGCGCTTGCCAGTTGACAGCTATGCAAACTTTTACATAAACAATAAACAGAAAACTAAATAACTAAACTAACTAAAATAACTGAAATTTTTAATAGCAATTCTGGCTTTTAGAGTTAATGGCAAGTGACACACTGATTGATTTATTGCAAGTTACGCCCAAAACACACCCATGAATAATGAATAGACTTAGTACATGCCTTTTGCGCCTTTCGAGCTGTGCAAGGTGTACTTTTCCTGTTGTTACAATAGAAAAGACGCTTATATTTCCTTTCCTTTGACTTTACCCTCATTCTGCAAGCAGATCATCTTATATCTAATCTCTTTAGAAATTTCTCAATTGTACTAAATGGTGATTTGGACTGTAAATGAATGAATTCAATAAACAAATCCAGAAGCTCTGTGCAGGCGTATACTATATTGTATTTTATTTATATTACTGTATATTCAATTACACTCTCTCAGTGATGGACAAACAACAAGCTTCCCCCAGAGTTACCTCTTTTCGTGAGCAGCTGCTTAACTCTCATCAATCAATCATCAATCGATATGTTAATTTGGTTAATATAAAAACTGAATCATCAACCTCAGTGCAGGTCACCTTCATCCTGGGTTGAGATACATGTGAAATCGATGAGTGGCGAGAGCAGGCACTGGACTCTGACGGGTGCTTTAATTACACGACTGGACTTTAGCTGCCAGTTCCCCCAGGGCTGAAACGGAGCGCTGCTGAAATGAGGATAAATATTTGCTTAGGCAGAAGTGTTAGTGGGGGCTTGAAGGGGTGCCTTTCTCCCTTTACTGCTCTCGGTCAACCACACACTGCAGAGGGGGAGCGACCCCCTATGAAGGAGCTCACATTGATATGAACAACATACACATACACACACATATATGAATGTAAAAATATTCTTGCATACTGCTCACGCATTTACACACACATGAATATGTGCACACACACAGGTTATACTGTCACAGGTCATTTACTTTACAAGCACTACTACTACCAGGTTTCCATTTCAGAAAGATTCAGAGAACAGAGTGCTGAATGCAAGCATTTTCCATATCCAAAGAATGAAAGTTTATTGCACATTTCTAATCTTATTTGTAAATTTAACAGTTAGATTAAAATTGGATTTAGTGGATTTGTGAGAAAAGGGAAAATTATTTGTCTTTTTTTTTATCAAAAAACTAAATTATCCACATTATTTCTTTAAAAACTTTAAATTATCTGCATTATTAATTGACATGAGAATTAATAATGACATTTCTCACATGAGAAAAAAGCCAAGTAAAAGTTTTATTTCATAAAAACATTAATTATCTATAAATTAGTTATCTTCAATAAACCTATAAACTAAAACTATTTCTTGAAAAAAATGAACATTATCAGCATTATTTCCAGAGAAAAGCTAAAGCAAAATGATCTGCACTGTTTCTTAAACATTTTAAAATGTATAGTACCTCATGATTTCTTGAGCACTGTGTCATTTTCACTAGATCAAATTACTTAATTGTAAATGTTAAGACATTCATTAATTCAGGAATACTGAATGAGAATAAGAAACCCTGGATATTTCGCCTAGATTTAAGTGGATTTTACTTTTTGCAGTGTTGCAGTTGCCTCCTCTCAAAGTTAATCAGTATACCTCATAAATTCTGCAGCTTTAACAGTTCAGTGGACTGAATATATGTAAAGATGCACTTCAGTGCCAGACACTCTACAAAACTATAAAGAAATATTGTTGTCATAAAATCATAAAATCCTCTCTAAAATGATAACATTACAGGAGGACATTACATTAATGTCCAGAAGTCATTTTGGATCATTTCTGTCGATCTCATTGGCATGTAAAGGGCAGATAGTGGTTTTAAGTGTAAAAACAACGTTGTAATATGGCTGCAACTCTACTGACATTACATCCAAAGCAAGACCTAAATATGTAACCCATATTGTTTCTGTTCACTGGCAGCCGGTACATGTTTAACCAGTTAATATATAGCTGTATGTTAATATACACTTTGGAACTGACCCAAAGCTGTGTAATCTACAATACTGTTGAAAGGTAAAGTATGGATTTCTCCTGGCTGAGGGAACAGTGCCCCCCAGTGTGTGCTACTTACATCAGCAGTTTCAGTGTGTCTCAGTGATTCAACCCTCTGTTCTGAAAAACACACTCTCATGTGCCGGACCTAATTGAAAATAATGAATTCACCCAAGTTGTGACACTTTAAAGCTATATAAAAGGCTCTTTATTATTTAACAAGAGAAACAGAAAAACATATTCCTCCCAATATTACGCACTATGCTAATATACTAACCCACACTTAACATACAAATCATACTGCTGAAGCTGTTGCTGTGCTCAGAACAATGGACTGATCGCCCCAAAGTCCAGACCTGGGCATCATTAAATGTGTTTGTTTCAGTAAATTTCTGCAGAGAACGATTCCACCGAAAAGTAAATAGCTGTGGTAACAAAGTAAGGACAGATTATATTTAGCTGTTGAGGTTCATGTGCCATTATTGATTTTTCTGAAAAATCAATGGCTAATAATAATAATAATAAAAAAATTATGAATAAAATGAATAACTTCTTCATGATCAGAAAAATAAATGAACATTGGTATCTGATCTTTGCACACTACTGTACTGATGTGGACATGATGTACAAGTAAATCCAATCCAGATAGAACACTCTCAAACTCAGGACATTCAGAACCTGCACGTCTACATACTATGAGAGTAGATATGAGGAAAAAGTGAACATGTATGAGTTTGTATGAGCCGTACATTCACCAACTGAGTCAACTATGACTCAGAACATTAGCATATTACTCATGCAGGTTAGAAAAACCTTGGTTACTTGGCCATCACTCTTGAACTGCTGTGGAATTCACTATGCAACCAGAAGGGGTCACTATTGCAAAGAAAACTCCTCAAACTGCAACACCAAACCAGACAGTGAACTCAAATCAAGCTTCAAAAAGTCCTGGACGTTACAGGACACTTTTTTTAAATGCTTTCCCTTGACGTCAGTGCTCACAGATGTAGCACTTATGCTGTCTATGTTGATTAGCACACAAGCTATAAGAACACATTGTGCTTTCTCAGGGAGCTTATGCAGCAGAGAAAGGGAAGACTGTCTATGGTGCACTACTCGCTATAAACGTGGGCCATACGAGACAGAGGGAACAGGATGATATAGTTTGAATTGGATTTGTTCATTAGGGGATTGATTGGAAGGTCAGGCATACTGTGGTGGGACGGGGCACTGACGCAGGCAGATGCCGTAATCAGACTGCTGCTTGCACTCTGGGAATGGGTCCAGACTCTGGATGTTATTTTGGGACCTCTCACACAGTCTGTTATCGTTTTATTAATTGTCTCACTCCTTTTTTTCCAGGACATGCTAACACCAGTAAAGCATGCATTTTGTGTGTGTTTGTGTGTGTGTGTGTTGAGAGAGAATTAGAGCATGACTTGTTTTCGTGATGGAATCGTATGCAGGTTTCGGTTGATATATAATTTGGTTAATAAGTATAAAAACTACTCGTTTCGATACAGTACCAGTCAAATGTTTGGACCTGGTTGAATGTGTGCTGATCATAATCTTTAAAAAACACAAAAACAACGACAACAACAACAACAACAACAACAACAATGTCAATTGATCCAAGCTAGGGTGACCATATTTTGCAATCATAAAGGGGGACACTGGGGGCACACAGGTATCCACTGTAGTTAGGATGTCATGGCTGGGGGGTTTCAAGTATGCTTATAAGTTGTATGTTGAACTGAAGGGAGATGATTTGGTCAAATAGGTCATTAACCCCCTAACTCAGAAAGGTGTATTACACAGTAACTACAGGGATTTCTGTACAAACTGGTGGGGCTATTCTTTGGTAATAGAATTTTGTAATAACATGCTCGGCCTGTTGCAGGGACATAGGCCTTTTAAAAGGTTAAGGCCATTTATTTACTAGTTGTGCTAATATTTATATATTAATGTATGTTAACATACTGCAGTTGCATGGTTTGAGAGGTATCCCCCCCTCACACATACACACAGTCACAGTTCTTAGGCCTACTTGAACCCCGCCCCCACCCAAAACATCATAACTATGGTGTCCCCAGTGTCCTCTTTTTTAAAAACAAAAATATGATCACTCTTGCGTTTGGATCAAATGCTTTAGAAGATGATGACACATTCAGGCAGCTGTATCCAAACTTTTGCCTGGTACTGTTTTCTATTATTGTTATTGTAAGTCTATGTAAGCCATAACAGAATGTAATTTTTTAAAAGCTGGTAATCTGAGTGCTACATAAAACAATCCATAAAAACATATTTCAAACCTAGTGCAAGTAGTCAAGTAGTAAGTTACACAAGCAAATGTTAGTGCACTATTATCCATTGGTAATGTGAGAAGGTTTATATACGTACCTAAGTATATTTTATGTTTATATTCTTCAGAAAGTATAACCACACAGCATTACCTTTTTTATTGAAGTTATTTGTGAGACTGTTACATAAAATGAACTAAATACAGAAGGCCAGAACCTCCAAACCTTAAAATAGCCAATGCACTGCTTTCTTTATTGCATAAGCACAGGACTTTTGAAACTTAAGATCTTTTCCCCCCTCAAACCACCATCCTAAACCTGTTCCTGATCTCATTCCAGACTCTAATCACAACCCTAACCTTTCCCGTAATGTATTTTTTATCTGTCAAGTGCAGTTTGCTTCATCAGATACTTTGTTAACAATCCAAGCATCTGCAGACCATCCACCAGGGACTATCCAAATAACACTGGACCTCATGTTCTGAATCATTTTTATCTGATGGAAGGGTACCCAGCAGCATAGATCTTTATAAGGAGAGAAGCTAAGCACTGAGACAACAGCCTACTGAGAGTTCCACAACTGTGGCTGCTGTCTCTCACCGAGGACGACGGACACGTCTCTTTCTCACCGAAGAAATCTGAATGCTGACCATGAATGTATATTACAGATTGGGGTGGCACCAGTATTACCATACTTGAAGACGCTCCTGTGATACATCATATGCATCATGATGTTCCGTTTGTCTAAGGTTTGCAAACAAGTTTAAAAGAAAACAATGCACCACTGCTAAACAGCAGTGCACTTTCAATTCAGTATTTGACTGAACCGTGGCTATTAGGCCTAGGCCTATTAGACCTAGGCCACAAATGTCAAAATGTAGCCAACAAAAGAGAAATATACCCATCTATGCTATAATGCTAATTTCTGTTAGCCCTCATATGGGATTCTGGTGGTATATTAGCACAAAGCTAACAGCAAGGTGCTGTAATATTATTTGGCTGTTCTAGATTAAATATGGACATTCAAAGCTTGTAAAAATGCTTTGAAGGTTGTGGCAGAAATGAACTTATTTTTTCCTTGTAGGCTATGCTGCAGTTTAGGAGTTTAACAGGTTCTCTTTCAGTAAAGAGTCCTGACACAGAGCTATTGCTAGTGTATTTAAAAAAATGGCTGAACCCTACCTGAGGCTATTGGCCTACCATTCGTATTCACAGTCAGTGACGTAACTAGGACTTCCAGAGGGCCTACAGTGTTGTCCTTCCCTGTCAAACCTGGTCCCACCCACTGAAAATCAAATCGTGGTTGTGCTTCTCTGTCAGTTCCGAATTATGTTGGTGGTTAATTTGATGTACTTGTTCCTCAGCTCTGTTTAAAGTGTCCCAAACAATGGGAAAGCTTGTTTAGTTAAATCTACCTAGACACCACTTGTTACAAAAATCCTGATTGGACAATTTTCCATGTAGCTCCCCAACCTACATTTATACCCTTTTTGTTGCTAACCAAAACTTAATAATAAAATAAAATAAGTTCCTATAATTCATCTGCAGTTTAAATGAACTGAAATACAGACAACTTCTGAATCATTAGACCTTCAATAATGGCCTCAAATGCCCAACACTATGCTGCATTTTATGGTTTATATATAATTTGCACAGTTTATCTATTTAGGCCTCTGCTTTTTTGCATTCCTCACATTTGTATACATTTAACTACCTATCCTTACTGACCCCACCGTGTATTTACTGCTATTGTTCTTTTAGTCAAGTTTTAGTTTAATATTTTATAGTACTGTACTTTACTAATTTGTTTTTCACTATATATAGTCTTCATTTGTCACTTTGCATTCATTTGCATTGCACTTCTTGTCTTTGTATATTGTGATATGTTTTGTATATGAAGAGTATTTTTATAATGAGTTGTACACAGCCATTTTAGTATACTATGACCTAATAGTGGGGAATAACCACTTCTGGTTGGTTCACACGAACGAGAGGTTGTGACACGGACTGTATTAGGTGAAGTAAGGTGTTCATCATAGAGGTTAACTGGTCCACAGTGGCGTGTCGATTGCTCTGTACCATTCACTGGAGTCGTTGTTCCCCTCTGGCTTCAATGACCCATGGGGCACCACTGTCACCATTGGGAGGCACTCAATGTACGAAAAGTCTGTTCTCTGCACACCTTCACTACGGTGGCTTTAGAACATCCCACATAGTTAGAGGTTTCCGAGATGCTATCACTCTTTGCCTGGTACCCTGTCAAATGCCCATGACAATAGTTTTGCACTCTACTACAACTGACTAGTGTGCTCGCTTATTTGTATATGCAACAAACCCTGTCACATGGCATCTGTTATGTCCCAAGCCAAGCTCACTGCAAACCAGGGGTGTTCATAACATTCTGATACGACTGTGACAGTGAGCAAAGGGTGGTAGCATCTCAGAAACCGCTAACTTTGTAGGATGTTCCAGAGCTGGCGTTCTAGAGCCACCACTGTGGATCACTTAACCTCTCTGATGAACACCTAATACAGTCCATGCCCAATATAGATCAATACAACTGGCAGTTATTTTAACAGTCTGACAGTTTGTTGAAGGTTGGAGGGTGATCAGTTTTTATAAAATTATTTTTGAACCACTGCGTGCTCCTGATACATGTGTATGCCTCATCAACGTCATTAGAGCGAGTCTGATCTAGAAGCAGACTTTCTTGGAGTTCACACGGCATCTCGAAATCCCATCAGCCGCCCGGACGTCTCTGTAATTCCTACCTCCTTTGCTTTGTAGGGGGCAATATGGATTTTTTGGAGGGGGGGTGGGGAGGGCATGGGGGGATGTTGAAGGCTGCCGCCTGACCTCTGAAGGAATTGTTGCACTCTCGTGGGGTGGATAATCAAATCACAGCCCCCTCATGCACAGGCTCATGCACTTTGAAGGGCTCTAGCTTTGATGGTTCCATGTGCCTGTGACATCAGCACATCTGGAAGAGATTAGAGATGGAAACAGGGTCCACTGAGGGAGAGTGGGCCCGCCTTGCTCTAAAAAAGGCTGCGTCTAATAATAACCCAGCCGGTCGTGTCCAGTTTTATTATTACATTTGTCTGTTTTACTTTAGGAATAACAGAGGGATGCTGGTGTTGTGTCTTCTTCATTCTATTAGCGCCGCATTCAGTGCACTTTGAGCAGTTTACAAAGGGCCCAACAACAAATGTAAAATCGTACTTGACCACAGCCCATGGTAATATTATACTGCCCAATGTTATTGGTCAGAATGATTAGCTTTTTAAAATAGTATCATAGCTAAAATTCATACTGGCTGGCCCCAACTGTAAACTGAATCTAAATTTATTAATAGAATTCATGTTTTATTTTCATTGTCAGAAGCATCTGTGCTTTATTTGTTAAAATAAAATAAACCTTACTTCTACATATGCCTTTATTTCTTTTCTGCTAAAACTCTTAGATTCAACTCAAGTAATTCTTAAGAACTTCAGGAGCTACATCAGGCCTAGATAAAGGAGGTAGTAAAGGAGACAGTGACAAATCTGAGCACTCAGCAGCTTAAAGTATTAAAAAAATGCTGCAAGTTAGAGTTAGTCCCTAATATGCGTTACAATGTTACAATGCACATTGTTATACGCTGGTTGGAAGGTTACATACATACACTCATACAACCACCACCATGCTTAACAGCTGGTACAATATCCTTGGGGTTAAAAGCCTAAACTTTACTCTTCCAAACATACCTCTGGTCACTGAGACCAAACAAGTCAATCTTTCCTACAGAAAGCTTTTCCTTTGTCCAGATGGTTGGCTGCAAACTTCAGTCGAGCATGAAGGGTTTCTGGTCAAAGTGAACTTGCAAAGGGATATTTAACCAAATTATAGGTGTGCTGTTTGTATATTTCTGACCATGTATGTATAATATTAACCCAGTGTTGATTTCAGAAATCCTTCTAAATGAATGCATATGTTTCTACTGCAGAGATATGTTGTACAAGTCGAATATATTTGCTTAGTGCCTTTTTGCGGCCTGGTGTTGTCACAAAGTAGCTTTACAGAAATCTGGAAATATGACAAAAAATAATAAATCAAATTATACATGTACACTTATTTTGCCCCCAGAAAAAAAACAGTTCAAATAAGTAATTAAACGCCCAAAATTGTCATGACATTCATGTCCATGACTGTATGTACGCTTCCAACCACAACTGTGTATAATCTACTGGCTAATATAATAACTATAGCCAATGAATTTCTTAAACATTGGAAATCACTTTAGAAATCTGTGGAAATCACATGATTTTCCACCTTCATGTAATGAAAATATTGCTATTTACAGTACAACATATCAGTGGTAAACATAATCTATCTAATTATGCAACCATAACAAAACGCACAGCTTTTACAGTGGGAAACACCTTTCATTAGGGTGAATTTGAAGTGAATAACATAAAAAGATAAATGCAATTAATCATGATTAACTACATGATTAAGCAATGCAATTAGTTGTGATGAATTACTTGAATTGCCTAAAAGCCCTTTATATAAAAACACATGTATTTTTGCATACAAATATACATATAAAGGCTGAAAAAGCTCTAAGAAATGTCAGTCAGATGAGTGTGCAAGCTAATTTCTCCTTAAGTAAACCTACAAGTTTTTTCAGTGCTGTATTTTCACACATTTGGGTCTAACATTTTGTGTTCATCCCACAGACAGAACCTCTGGTAAACCAAGGCAATAGGACAACACTGTGCTTTGTCAAATAATGCAAACATCAGTGCATTGGATATTCTCTCATACCCTGACATCACTGCCTTTCTGCTGTGCCAGGCTGACAGTGGGACCATGGTGCTTCATCCAAACCAAACCCTTCCCCCAACACCCACACACAGGCACAACACATACACACACACAATTGGTGCTGAAAGCCACCAAACATTGATCTTCTATCTCCCCATTAGCCCAACTCACAGTGTGTTCACATACACACACATTTTATGTAATGTTCAGGGATCACATGTGTGTATATATATATATATATATATATATATATAGAGAGAGAGAGAGAGAGGTTTTTGGCAACTAAGCACATTCATTATAACTATCTATCTTGGCAAGAAGTGTTTTTGCTTGTAAATTAACAAAAACGTAACTAGAATTTTAGAAATCTCTTGGATTTCATCACCAGCTCACCTGATTTAATATTATTAAACACTTTAAAAATTGATTTACTAAATCAGGTGTTGGATGGTAACAATAAATAATACTTGTAAACACCTACTGCTCAGACATATACACAAATATACACACATACATACATCCAAATCCAAAACCTAGCTACTTCCACAGAAATTGAAATGACATTTAAATTAAATCCACTTTTTGTATAAAAGGTTGGTTAGTTCTGCTTTTCACTGGTTTCATTGTTGTCCTGAAAATATGCAAACATGTATACACACACAAAGCAAACAAATTCTACAGAAATATCCTCAGCACATGACCATGGTGCCATAGCAGAGCATGTTAAATCAAACCCACATATACCCTTTCACTGCCTACGAGCAAGTACAAAAGCCCTGCAATTTTCAACCCCCGTCAATCAATCACAACAGAAACCTAGAATTACACCAGTTACACCAGCTGTGACATCACAGGTAGCTTGACTTTGGTGAACCATCCTGAAAAGCTCTTGCCACAGGGCTGCAATTTGCGACAAGACTCAATTTGCCATTCACTCCCAGAGCACCGGAATGAGGTGACTGATTGCTGGCTGGATTCTTCACAGCTTTTTAGAAAACATTCACAGTTCCCACCACAAAAAAAGGAGACCCGGAAGACACTAAAAGAGTACAAGTGGTCATGAGGTTCCACGTGTCCTGTTTACCAACAAGCCAAACCACAAAATACACCTAAAGGTAAAAAGCTAGGATCGTACAGATAAAACCTACCGCAGACATTGGCAATATAAGGGTTAAATAAATACATAAGGGGATTAATTAATAAATGAATAGGACAATCAACCAGGTAATTCAGCACATAGGTAAAGAAGTAAGTAAGCAAATATAACTATACCCAATGCAGGAGTGCCTTCTCCGACCTGAACCAAAGTTGAACAATGAACTCTTCCGGGGCAAGCGGTGATCTTTGTGCATGATTTCAGTGGAGACTGCAGTGGAGATGGCCACGGCCGCTTTATCGCAAAGACTGGAGCAGCACTTGCCTTACAAGCTTTGAGGGATAAAGGCACATTGTGAAGTGCAGAAGAAGTAAAAATGTCAATAACCCTGCTGCTTTTAAGGTGGTCAAGGAGACACCTTTCTGAGAAGCTTCAGTCAGTCAGCATGCAGTCCACAATCAGAGGACCTAATCAGCAGAGTAGGAGAAAGTCCTCGGCTTAATTAATCTTGGCGCGGCCTGAGGTGCTCCAGGTTTTGCATCCTGATCTTCAAGCTCGGAATCTGGGAAACACAAGTGAGATCTTCTTCAAGTGCAGCCAGCTATCAAGACTTCACTGACCAGTGTTACACAGCTTCCAGCTTCGCAGAGAGGCCATGCTGATTGCCATCAACACCAAGAACTTCCTGAACAAGTCGCAGCCGTTGGCTTCCCAAACTCGAAGTGAAGTTCACATCGCATCTACGTTCTCAACAATACGCTTTCCAAACCCGCAGAGGAACAGACCTTTTCTTTCTTGCAAGAGCCGACGAGAGAAGTTTGGGAGAGCAAAAGGGAAAACAAGAGTTGGCGGAGCGTCGACCTTTCTTGTGGGGTCCCAGGAGACGTGCATTAGGGGTATGAGGTCCCGCTAAGTTTCCATATTTGTTTTGCTTTGGCTGCGTGTCCAAAGTTGGAAAAGAGTGAAGGCCTAAGAGGGCCAGAGTGGGAACATGAGAAAGAAAGCAAAGATTCCCCTGTTGTCCGGGACCAGTAGCGTACAAATGAGAGGAACTAAAGCTGCTAAGAGAAACACAGTCAGCCTGAAGCGTGGTGCACAGTCACACGCTGTGACGGTGTATGTGTGTGTGTGTAAGCGCGTGTGTGCGCCCTGACTTGTTGGAGCTAGCACTGGGTGTCTCCTCTCTGCCTGCCTACACTGGCCCAGCCTAACACGTGGAAGCACACTGCATCCCCATGAGGCGCTAGCAACACACACACACACACACACACAAACATACACAAACACACACACAAACCACATTGTGCATTGTTAGCCCTGATAAGGGATGAGGGGGGTCATAGTGGGTAGAATAAAGGGAAATGGGGGAGCCAGGGAGTAGAAAGCCAATGGAAAGTGGAAAAAAAAGCTCAGTGTAACCCGATAATGCCTCCTCAATCTTCCACACAAAACATACACACGGAGCATTGCTGTGACATGCATTCACTCTAAGCGTGTAAGTCTACAGCTGCCCTCCTACACCTCCATCTTACTCATTCACTGAGTTACATGGAAAACCTTGACGAGCTCCGTTTCTCAACCCTCTTCTGCGTCATCCTGCTCTAGAGATGAGTCCTTGTGTTTTTGTCTTTGGTCCTACCACAGCTTACTCAGCCACCAACAGGGCCACCTGAACGGAGCACGCCCATTCACCTGAAGTAGAGCTCCTTTTGTAGTCCCAATTCTGGATCAGAATAGATGACTAAGACGGGCAGACACATACATGTACACAGCCAGTGTCGGATTAAATTGCCTCATTAGAGTAAGGCACTGACTCAGTCACATAGGTGAGCCTGCGCAGATGGCTTTGCCCCTTAAACAATCCTAGCCTCTTTTAAAGTTAGAAGTAAGGTGTAGGTTAAGGTTAGGGTTAGGATTTAGGGTTGATTCAAGGTTAACATTAAGGTTAGGTGCAGGATTACAATCAATATATTTTCAGTAGAATGTTATTTGAATTTTAGGTGATCATCAATGAGGCATCTACAATGGACAATCCAAGTAAAGTGACTATTACTATTTAAATACAGTATAATATCAAAATTACTATCTATGTATCTATGTTCATGGCATATACTCATTTATCTTTTAACTTTTTCGTAGAGACACCACTTCTGTTCTTCAAGGGATATTTATATTGATTCTAAATGATTAACACTGATCTACTGATCTAATATGTTTGCTTTAAAATCTACTCAGCTTTAACATAAGCTGTTTTTAACAGAAGCACTTCACTTAAGATGAGCATCTAAAAGTAGGCTATCATCCTCAAACCACTCAAACCACTCTACTACCCTACAAAAAGAAAAACATAGCTAACAACATCACATCACACAGCAGAAGTGTGTTATTTTAGGCTACATTTGTTACCGGATCTATTCCCCCTAGTCCTTTTTATCTCCGAATACAAATTCAGCAGCACTTATATCAACTTAGTACCAATAACTTGTGTCGGGTGATCAATGCTTTAGCATTTTCTGTTGGTTCTGATATTGAAAATGAAATTCAAATAACACAATATCCCCTCTTCTACGTATAACTACTTAATTGTGACATGGATTGAATGTTTAGAAGCAAACCAACCACTTTTAACAGAACAACAAAAAGCTTGTGAGACCAGTTTTACAGTTTTTATTAAGAATTGTGACTGTTGCAGAGGAAAGCCCCAACTGTAGGAGGAAAGCCCCAACCGTAAAAAGGAATTTGAAGATGGAGTCTCTGTAGATGTTTAAAGAGGATATCTAAAAAAAGTGACTTTCAAAATGCCACACTTTTCCTCTGGGGTTTAAGAAGGTTGAGAAGTGAGGAAGTTCAGGCGACATCATGGACCATGGATTGCTGTGCTCGAGGAAAATGGGTCAATTTCTTTTTTTCAGAGGATATATAAAAATATGGCAATCTGTCAGTAAGACAATGCAGAATGCAACACTGATCATCAGGGGATTGAGGAGAAGCTATAGGCAGTGTTGTGGTCCAGGGAGACTAATGGAACGGGATTGATGCCTTGTTCTGTTTTAAAGGATTGATTCATTTAGTTTTTCATGATAACATTCATTTCATTTAGGTTTTTTTGATGACAGGATCAAGCATAACTATAAAAATATATGATGAGCTAGAAACAAACATATGATTCCACTCCACTCATCAAGTGATGAAGAGAGCCGAGTAGTGTGGAAGTTCAAGGGAGGTCATGGACAAAGGATTGAGGGGATTGATGGGATCAACCAGATTTATAGGAAGGGATTGATGCAGAGAATAACAATAAAATATGATGTGATCTGCCAACAAGACAATGCAGGACACCACACTGCTCCTATAGTGATGGAAAGAGCCGAGAAGGGAGGACATTCAGATGATGTCGCGAACAAGGGACTCATGGAATAGATGGGATTGATAAGAAGGGGATCAATTCCTTTTATAAAGTGACTTGATCTGTCAACAAGATCAATGCAGGAAGCCATACCACTCATCAAGTGGTTGAGTGGGTTGAGGGGTGAGGACATTCAGACAATGTTATGGTCCAGGGATATTGATGGGACAGAAATTAAGCCTCCTTGATCCTTTTTTGTTCTAAAAGACTGATGCCTCCTTTTTTATTTCCATCAATGACAGGATTGATGTCTTTTTTTTGTAGACGCTAACTATAAAAAAATATGATCTGCCAACAAAACAAGTGATAGAGAGAACTGAGGAGTGTGGAAGTTCAAGTGATATTAGTGAAGGGATCAATGGGATTGATGGGAAATGGCCTTGTTTTTTTAAGAGAATAACTATAAAAATATGACTTAATCTGCCAACAAGACAATGAAAGTGATTGAGTGGGTTGAGGAGTAAGGACGTTCAGGTGATGTCAGACTACTCAGCCTCCAGATTCAGATTTGAACACTATGGAGAACTTGTGGTAACCTGTGTTGGGAAATGTGTGGGGAAGAAAACTCCATCCACTACAGCAGGGTCTACGGTCTCTAGGAGGAAGCAGTTTATATGGTGTACAGCAGTCATCAAAAGCACAACAGGACCTACAAAATACCAATACACCCTCTTAATTGGTGTAATGTGACGAAGCCTAAGGCAGAGAGCGGTGTCACAACACAGTACATATGAACCCTCTATGTAAATGTTCTGTTGCGCAGCACTGCTCAGCTATCGGCAGCGACAGCAACTTGTGAGCATTGGGTCAGAACATGGAAGGTGATTCTTCTTATCTGCAGGCCTTCCTGCCTGACAGAAGGAGAAAGTAGCCAGCTGCCAACACATACCTATATAGCCTCCCTTCACCCGTGTTTATCTGTGGCTAGCTCCGTTTGTGCACTCTCCTTAAGAGGAAAATGCCCCGTTTATCTTTTATGACACCAGAGCTAATCATTGATAATGGAGGCCGTGCTCTACTTAAAGTAAACATGCCGTTCGAGTGTTTCTCTTGGGTCGTCCTGTTTATCTGATTTGGCAAGTATTATGTGCATACTGCACTAAAATGCTTTTGTGCATGGTGTGTGCTGTGATTTGTGCTGTGCGTGGGCTTTGTCCGTGACTCCATTTCGGTCCTAAAAGAAACCCCGAGCCACCTCAAGAGAGCTAAGGCTTTTCTCGAGATGCAGGCATCAGGACATTGGCAATAAAAACACTTCATCAAACCAACATCAGAAATAGACTTAAACCAGCAGCGTTTGACGCGTACCATCTGTTAAGAGTCATCGATGAAACTGCAAGTGCTGCAAAACACACATAGAAAGGCAAAACTAGAAGAAGCAGAAAGCTCTCTGCGTCTTCGTCTGAGCCAGCAGTGACAGATTGTCATACACCATGTGGTAACTGCAGTGCATGTGGACCTCATAGAGAGTGGGAGGAGAAATTAAATAACAGTTTACTTACGGGGGCGTAAAATCAAAGCTTTGCGATACCACACATGACACAGATAGAGAGAAACAGAAACATTTGTAACGTGTTTGTTGAAACAGCAACAACCCTGTTCCTAATCTAAACCCTGATCATGCATTCCTATGTCTAAGACGGCTGAAAATCAGATGATTTACAGGAGGCCATGTAACTAAAGTATTTATGCTTTAGAAAGGCTTTACCTATCATTTTTAGCCATGCAATGCATTGTTTTGTCTCTTTTGTGGGTGCCTTACTGATTTCACCAGAACGAAGGATCTGAGTATTTCCAGAACTGCTAAACAGCTAATTTTAAAACTGCAGTCTCTAGAGTTATAATATAATACTAGTATAATAAAGAAAAAAATATCCAGCAAGCAGCGGTTCTGCAGACGGAAACACCTTTTTAATGAGAAAGGTCAACAGAAATAGTCCAGACTGGTTGAAGTTGACAAAAAGGCTACAGTAACTCAGATAACCACTCTATATAAATGTGGAGACCAGAAAAGACCATTGAGGCAGATGGGCTACAACAGTTGAAAACCATCAAAGTTCAAGAAAACCACTTCTGTCAGCCAAGAACAGAAAGCTGAGGCTGCAGTGGGTCAAGGCTCACCAAAACTGGAAAAATGTAGCCTGCTCTGATGAATCTCACTTTTTGTTGAGGCACATTACACATAGATGGTAGGGTCAGAATTGGGTGCCATCGCCAACCTGCCTGGGGGCAACATCCAGACCGGTGGATATGATGTAATGGTGTGGAGAAAGTTTTCTTGGCACACTTTTGGGGCCTATTTTTGGGCCTATAACACCAATGAATCATCACGTTTGAATGCCACAGTGTATTTGAGTATTGTTGCTGACCATGTGCATCCCTTCGTGGGCAAAACTGACCTTCTTCTAAAGGCTACTTCCACTACTATACTGCACCATGAGTTCAGTGAGTTCAGGCTTCTTCAGTGACATTCCTTATCTGAATGCAGTAGAGCACTTTTGGTATGTGGTATAAACACTTCAGAGATCTCATGTGGAATCCATGCCATGCATAATTAAAGGTGTTCTGCAAAGCAAAGGCCCTCCTCAGTATTGGTATATGGATCCTAAAAAAGTAATCATTAAGTATATACTGACATTCGCAAAATGTTCAAAATACATCTAACAGGGATCAGGGTGAACTCCTCCTTAAAAGGGGTAGTCCATCTACAATCCACATGAGTAGGAATTATGTAAATGTTTATACAAAGTTGTTTACAGTTTTTCATGTTACTGCCTTCATGCCGCTCAAGAGAAAAGAAACCAAATCTACTGATTCAGACATCTTTTGAAAAGTCCTAAAAGACTGACTTCACATTTTTAATACAATGTGCAGTTGATGCTGCTTCATCTGTGCCTGAGAGTGGAGAGTGGAGAGGAGAATCGCAGCACAGATTAGCTATCTGATCTTGTTTCTGTGCCTTTTGACGTCGAAACCAGACATTCTTTTTGCACATGACCTAGAAAAAAAACAAACTGCCTGCAAAAATAGCTCCTGTGGCCCCTTCTCTCTCACCTTGTGCGTTCGAATGGTCATATTAATGATCCATTGAAACTGGGTCAAGCCACAACTACTTCAGCAGTTGGATTTCAGGCTCTTGTGGTCCCTAGATCGATATCATGACCAAGTCAGAGGATCCGAGCTTTATTACATACAGTACATTATGACATACATTCATTGTCCATTATACCAGCTCCACTTACTATACAGGAGCACTCTGTAGTTCTATAAGTACAGACTGTAGTCCATCTATTTCTTTGTTATTACTTTGTTAACCTCATTCACCCTGTCCTATAATGGTCAGGAGCCCACAGGACTACCACAGAGCGGGTATTATTTGGGCGGTGGGTCATTCTCAGCACTGCAGTGACACTGAGTGACATGGTGGTGGTGTTTCAATGTGTGTTGCGCTGGTATGAGCTGCTGGATATTTGCTGAGAATAGTCCATCAACCAGAAATATCTAACCAGCAGCATCCTGTAGGCAGCATCCTGTGACAACTGGTGAAAGACCAGAGAATGACCAACACAAAATGTGCAGCAACAGATGAGCTTCTGTCTCTGACTTTACATCTACAAGGTGGACCAACTAGGTAGGCAGGTCTACAGTGAGTAGGTGGATGGTTAGTTTTTCTTTGATACACTTGTACCAGCACAACACACACTACTCAGTGTCACTGCAGTGGTGAGAATGACCCACCAACCAAATAATACCTGCTCTGTGATGGACCTGTGGAGTCCTGACCATTGAAGAACAGGGTTGGCCAACAAAGTTTGCAGAGAAACAGAATAACTACAGTCTGCGATTATAGAACTACAAAGTGCTCCTATATGGTGAGTAGAGCTGATATAATGGTCAATGAGAGCAGAAACAAGGAGCTGGTATTAATGTTACGGCTGATCTGTGTATATAAAAAAACAGGATGAAGAATAATGGAAAAGGAAACACTGAACAAACCTTTTTTGATTAATTTTGCACACATTTGTTACTGATAAGGACACGGTAAATACTCTAGACATGATTTGTGTGAGAAACATTTAAGAACCGGACAGTTGATAACTCTTCAGTTTGAAGGATGAGCACATCTTATCTATGGCCACAGCCTGCACATCAGACGGAACTACTGCATGGGCATCCACAAGCAACTCTGCCAAAACACACAGCAGGCTCTTTAGATTCTGATTAAGTCAAGAGTAAACAGCAGATACTGACGTAAAACATAATGAAAAAAACATGAGTGGAATAACTTACCCTATCAGCTTAGCCAAAAAAATGAATAAGCTTCAAGACATGTGGACATTAGTCTATTTACTAAGGTATCTACTTCTTCTTCTTCTTAGTATCAGATGTGACCAACCCAAAAAATAGATCTCTAGATCCACAATACCTGACCTTAACATTCACATTTTTGCTTTTCCTAAAGCTGAACTAGATAAATTCATAAACATGAAAGTAAACTTTCCACGTTTTACAAGGATTATGAAATTTTTCCCTGTGAAGAAAGTTGTGGTACAGGTTTTCAACGAGTTTTACAATCAGGCGGTCATGACCTCTGAGTGAAGAATCCATCTCTGACGTCAGCATCCAAGGAAACAGTTTAATAACATCTGGGCAGTGGAAATGTTTATATGAGGATCAGAGAGACATCTGTACACTCACTCCATTCACATACTCCAAGTGTACTTACTTTACACTCAGCCCAAAGCCCAGATGATGGACTGCTACATACAGTATATTGCTTGATTTGCCAAAGTCTACCTCAAAGAGATGCCTTTGTCCAACAGTTTACAGTTTTAAAAACACATGATTCGACTTGAGCGTATTAAGTCTTCTGCAACATTTTATTATGGGACATTGCCAAGAGTATTTATTTTGGGAGCTCTATTCACCCCGATACTTACAGATACTTCAGCCCTTGAAAACAACTATGGCAAGTCTTCACAGCTATGTTTTTCAGTTGAGACTGCTTTCAAGTGCAAAAAACCAGAGCAAAACAGAGCCTGCTGATAGCCTATTCCTGGTGAACAACGCCAGGCGTCGACACCTAAGGCAGAAGAGAAGGCCTGAACCTAATGAAGAACAAAAGCCTCCTTTCAAAACTTCCACGCAAGCACTTACTTCAGAACAGCTTCTTCTGCCTCGTCCAGTGATTTAAACTTTGGATTACCTTACCAACACTACAGACCCTTCTGACTGTAAGCCTCCTCGTGATATTCAGAGGTGCATGAGACGCAAAAGCAAACCACCAATGTGACACTGATCAAAAGAAATGTCCAAGGCTGTGCTATCGACCTCGGAGCATCAGATCAGTAGGAGTGACCAGCAGGCAAGGATATGTTGCAGAATCTACCAAGAGAAGACAGAAGTCATTTCCTCACAGACCAAAGGTGAAGGCCATACCTGGGTGTGTGGGCCAAAGTGAAGCGCCTTTGAAGAACAATGCTGCGGTTCATCAGGAGCTTCCTGAACAGCAGTGGCGAGTTGCGGGGAGAGTTGCGAGGAGACTGCCTTGAATTTGGAGATCCACATGGAGAATTTGCACAGGATCTAGGCTTCAGCCTGATCGGCTGTGGCCCTGAGCTCAAAGAGCTCTCCTCCTCGGATGTCTCACTCATGGTCCTGAGGTACCCTGATGCCTAACGTGGGTTCAAGTTAGTAAGTGTCCAGTATCCCAAGCTAATCTGATGGCCAACAGACTCTGGAGCAGCTGCAGGAACTTCAGAAACCTCATTTGTTTCTGAAGAGATCCATGACGGGTCAAACAGAAGTTTGGGAATGCTCCAGAGGCCTGCTCATTTCTGGGCCCAGAACAGTTCCACCTCACTCAGGGGAGCTGCTGAGCAATTTTGACAGACACAGACACAAGTGTAGCTCATCGCCTCCCCTTCCAGCTCCAGTTCTGTTTACATTACCAAAGTTCCCTCCCTCCTCCTGCCTAAATATGGCTGGATGAATTACTGGGGGTTAGCAAGCAGCATGAGTAGGGAGGCTGGGGTTGGAAGAGGCTAGAGAAAAAGAGATGGAAGACAGGGAATAGGGAAAGGAGGGGTGCTTTGGCTTGAAAGCCCACAGAGGACCGATCAGTCTGAGGAAAAGGAAGGAAAAAAGTTTGCTCTATAATCATTTCCTTTCTCAGCCCATCTGTGTATAAACATTAACCACCCCCTCTCTCCCCCTTCTCTTCTGGGCCTCTGGCACTGCTTTCCAAAGCAGAATCTGTTGCTGGTCTGTCTCAGACCAGAGCACACGCTTTCTCCTTGACTTCAGTCTGCCTCGCCACATCTTAACGTTTACAAGACTTGGTCGGTCATATGAGAGCCCCTTTCAGCTGGGACACAATGGAATAGTGTCAGGCCCTTTCTTTTTTTTTTTAAATGAGAAATATCACAACGCTTGCTGCTTTTAAAGAGCACTGCATGAAATCTCCCATGTAATATATCTTTCAAGTGCATTCATTTGCGTTTTATTGGGTCATTAACGGCTATTGTTTCCAATCCTCATACTAAGCCTTACATAGCAATCCCTGCACTTTGCACTTTGTGACTAATTTATCAGTCAGGCCATCTCATTCAAATACGAAACCTGAATGGACCGAAGAGATAAGATTAAATCATCACTTTGCTTAAAGCAACAGTTTGTCAAAGAATTCTCCTCACTAAATCTAGTTAACCCCATGCCCTGTGTGGTCTCTACACAGTCTTTAGTTCAGCTATTATTTGAAAGTGTTTTAAAGGTCCTTTAATTAAGAATAGTTAATTAAAATTTAACAGGGTGATCAAATCTGAGTGACATTATTTAAGGTTTAAGGAAAACGTATGATGATCAGTTCATTCAGTTTGCACAGTTCTAAGCAGGTGTATACACGTTTCCAACATAGGACTAGGCAATATAAGACCATTTACTGCAATCACAGTAGTCCACATTCATAAAACTGTAGCATCAGAGTATTTTGTGTAGCTAAACCATGCAAAATGACATTAAGGGCAAAATGAACTGAAATTCTTAGAACTGGAACCACGGATTCTAATAAAAGAAGCAGAGATACTGTTTGACTTTACTCCTATAAAGTCCCCATTTTGGAGATACATGTTTTTCACTGGACTGGACAAAATAAACAAAAGAGACAGAAATACTAACATGAAGTGAAAACCCTCTTGGCATGCTATCTAATGTAACAAAATCCTCTAACCACAGTCAGAAGTGATGGCAAGACAAAAAAGGGACAGCATAGAAACCATGATATGAAGGAGGCAGTTTCCACTAACTAACTCATTAACTCGATTCAACTGTATTGTTAATATACTAATACAGGGTTGTAAAGTACAGTAAAACACTGTTACGCTAAGTCTCTGATGCAGAATAGGTAGAACACAATACAATAGTGCAAGGACAATAGACAAAACACGAAACATAGACAGGCACAAAGAAAATAAGTACACTAAATACAGAAATATACAAATATATGTACATGTGCAAATGCGTGCATGGCTGGGTGATAAAGATCCAAACTAAGTTACTATACTAACAGTGAAATGGAATAAATGTGTAGAGCAGTGATGTGTTGTGCATGTAAATGGAAGGGGAAGGGAGTTCAGGAGTGTATGCTGAGGTAGACCAGTCTGGTATTATAGCAGCACATATGTAAACAAGGTATACACTGCAGTAATAAGTATAGCGGTTAGTGTTCAGGTAGAAAGAATTCTTCAAGTCTTTTAAGTCATGGCAGGGATTCGTCAGATTTCTCTCTCCTCAATCAATATCTATTTCTTTTACCTGACTGGCTGAGCCTTGTTCAATGCCATTTGGTACACTAATGCACTTTAAAAACCGGAATTAGCCTTTTAAAAACTGTATATATTGGTTAATCAGAGTGTGTACAGGCATCAGGACTTGCATGTGTGACCAAACATGTTCGAAAACATTATTTAAAAGATCAATCAAAAGATCAATCAATTGACATGAGCCATCCATACCAGGATATTCACCATCATAATCATTCAGGTGAATTTTTTGTGCAGGACTGTGTGGTTTATGATTGACTAAGGCTACATTTACATATAAGTGGCCAAAATGCCAAATCTTTTTTTGTCATATGTGACACAGATCTGTTATCTATGTGGCAGTGTGAATGGCAAAATCACACTGAATCTGACATTTTCAATCCTTTCATATGTGGTATTCATATCTGATACATATCCAATACACCGTAATGCAAATCAGTCTGAACAACCGGATCAGAATTCATGCGACTTTAACGCCAAGGCATTCCCTGAGAAGGGAAAAATGGACGATTGTGGGAGGGAGGGAGGTAACAGACCTCATAAATACTTGGAGTGTCGTCTCTGTTTAAACTAAATTAGCAGGCAGATATCGCTATCGATAAGTTTCTATAGAAATGGCCAAACAGGGCCCCAGGAGGGCGCTGCTGCCGTGTCGAAGGAAATTAAAAAGCTAAAATGTTAGTGATGCTGGTTGTGTCAGGCATAAAAAAAAAGGTGAACGGACTTGGAAAAAATCACATAACCATTAGATCTGTTGAGAACGTTGGATTTGGACCTGCTGTGTGAACGTAGCTCAACAGTGAAAAGTTTAATGAGACAAATAAATAAAGATAAATGGTTACCAGCGTATGTGACACAGAAGTGGAGCCTGACCTGTCCACAGCTAAAGGAAAGACAAGCACTCTTGATGGGCACAAAGTACTCAGTGATCTGGGGCTCAGAAATCTGTCTGATCTTTCTACCTACTCAAACACAGCTGTTGTGTGAATGCTTGCCAAACCCAACCAGCAGATGGGGCTCCCAGAGAATATTCCCAGCCTTGCATGAAGCTTTACTAAGACCAGCATGTACATTGACAAAACAACAACAACAACAACAAACAGTGCACTCAGTGTACTTGATTCAAATATGTACACTGCATCCCCATAATTAAAAGCCTCTATCCCCCAGTTTTGCCCCATCTGTTTTCGTGCTTATTCAATAATTTTCTAGATTTAATATATTTTGAGTTAAAGACATCCACACTTTTTATTCACAATCTAAGAGAAAGCTCTTTTTTAGTGTACAAGAGTACTCACACATGCATACCCAGTATACAGTTAACAGAATTGGCCAATTTTGGGGTACTGCTTTACACGCACCGCCTTCTAAAGAGATAAGTTAAACTGTGTTCTAATTATTTGGTTCACTGAGGCCTTTCTTTAGAGCAAAGTAAAGCTGTAATGAATTTGTTATCAGGCACCACAGCAAACGTCCCAGACTGCTGTCAAAGGGAAAGTAGAATTTAAAGGCTCTCCAACATCACTGTATTATTCAACTGATTATTAACCTTCACACCTAATTCACAGGGTTCCACAATGATGCCAATTATCAAATGAGTCATTTGTTTTTGGAGTGTAATATGGAGACAACACTGAGATTTCACATCATCTGATGGCATTATTTCTTATTGCATAATATCACACAGCTGCAGTAACTATTTACAACTGAGCCACAGAGAAAGTACTGTTGGCATGGTGGGCATATGATTTGTGATTATCTGTTGATAAAATAACTGCCCTTTTCTATTTTCAGGAAGATTTCCTGTAAAAGCAGATGAATGGAAGGTGCTTCCAACCCCTGGAAATTGCAGTTATCAAAGCTGTTAACAAAAGCATAATGCAATTTAATATCAGTATCAAAGAACATAAGGAATTAGAGACATTCTGTTAAAAGTCAAACTCCTGGCTGTAGGCTGTTGCTACGTGGTCACTAGGGTATAACTGTTTTTGCAAGATGGTTGATATAGGGTTGCTAGGTAGTTGCTAATAATTTACAATGGTGTTGCTACATGGTTGCCATGCTATCCCAGCTAGTTGCTATAGCACTGCTAAGTGGAACCCCAGCTGTTTGCAATTGTATTGCTAAGTGATTGGTAGATGGATGCTACAGTGTTGCTAGGTGTCTACTATGGAGCTACTTAGTTGTTAGGGCGTTACTAGGTGGTTGCTAGACAGTTGCTATGGTGGTGTTAAGTGGCTGTGAGTTGTTTGCTATGCTGTTGCTAGATGGTTGCAACGGTGTCGCTGAGTGGTTGATAGGGTGTCACTAGGTGGTTACTAGGCAGCTGCTAAATGGTCGCTATGGAAATCCAGGGTGGTTGGATTGGTATCCCAGATGGTTACTATGGTGTTGCCAAGTGATTGGTGGACACACGCTGTAGTGTTGCTAGGTGGTTGCAATGGTGCCGTTAAGTGGTTATTGGGGTGTTGCTAGGTAGCTGGTGTGGTACCACAGGTGTCTCAGGTGGTTGCTAGGTTGTTGCTAATTCGCTGCTGTGGTACCCCGTGTGGTTGGTTAGGTGCTACTAGAGGTTTAGTGTACTTTTGCACCCCTTTTATTTTTACAGTTGTTATACCATCATATACCATCAAGTTTGCAAAAAGGAAAATATATAAAATATGATTTATGCCACATTTTACTGAAACAATACAGAAGTGTAAGCTGGTGCATGTATATTACCTGCAAATGTTCTATATAACTAACTGTTTGGTCAAATATGCAATTATATTTAAATGCTGCAGCATAACATTCAATGTCTAAGGGATTTATTATTATTATTAATATATTATTAAGGGTTCCACAAGCAACACTGATATCAAAACATCATTTCCTTCCACTCTCCATAGAGACGCAGCCACACGTCTGAATAGAACACATTCAGATGCTCAGTCCATTGCTTCTCTGTATAGTGACCAAAGAAGAGTATATAAATAGGACCACAGCCCTGGACTGCTTATTAGGAGCAACATCTATTCAGGGGCCCAAACGAAGCTGTAGAAAAATCTGTATCTGAGTCACAGACGAGAGGTGAGAGCTGATTGGACAGCTGTGCCGAGTGCTCGAGTTCGGTAGCCCACCTGACTGGGAGTCTCAAGGCCATTGCTGTAGAAACACATTCTTTATTCGTGTATAGCCTCTTATTCACCAAGCCTTACAATGAGCATGTGTGCGAAAGCGATTCAGTAATAAATGGTCCAACATCTTCTCTGCTGAAGATAGTAAACTGAACTGATGGAAGATCAGAGCAGCACTAGATAGACAGCTGAAATGGATGTTGCACTGCTGTTGAGGGTATTTGCTATGATTTATTTATTTATTTGCTTGGTGGCATATAAACAGGAATATATGTATTTCATTATTGCTATTTTATTTTATTGAATACATTCTTTTTACCCTGTTTTGATCCCCATGTTCCATGATCCAAATTGTTACCTACCAGCCAGGACTGCCACAGAGGGAGGGTGAAATCTACAGTAGCATGTGCTTCCTCCGAGTTATAAGCAGCATCATTGTAACCATTTAGCATACATGCACTTTAACACCATCAGACAGCTGAACACGCTTGGAGGAGAACGTGGACTGACGCCCCACACTGGCTAGGGCCATTTTACTTACCCAGAGATAGCAAGATCAATTATGCTCCCTGGCTGCAAATGGCTGTGGATTCACTGTGGATTGAACTGGCAACCTCCAGATGACAGGGCCTGCGCTTAGACAGTTGCACCACTCAGGAGCCCCTATTTTATTTTATTACTTTTATAATAACCCCATACAAATCCTAGCTATATTAACCCTCTGGCTTATTATTTCATAACTACAGAGACTACAGTGCAACTGAGTTTATTTGAATGGTAGAGAAGTGTGTAATGAATACCCACTGGTGGACCCAAAAATTGTGTAATGTATGACTTGGATGGCACTAGCAGGATGTTGAGGCATTGACTGTATTAAGGTGTTCACTGTAGAGCTTAACTGGTCCATCAAGTGGTACATTCATTACCTTGTACAACTCGAATTGTCACACCCCTCTGGCATCAATGTCTTGTGGTTATTCTCACTATTAAGAAAGTGGTCATAATATTCTGATATGACGCATGCATCCTTCCCAACTATTAGTTTTACTGCATTTGTTACACAGCAATAAATGTTATATTTTTTGTAATGATTTAATTCAAGTTTATGAATGTTTATTTATCAGCATTGGCCCACAATTCCCAGATCTCTAATTTCCAAACCATGCCTCACTGCTGTATTGAGTCATCTGCTGAACTGCAACATGTTTCTAGTGATATGGCATCCCTCACTGCTGTGAAATCAAGCCTGTCGGCCTGACATGGCCTATAAAATCACCTAGGCAACCAGGGTTGTTGAAAAGCAGAGATATTTGTATTTAAGGCCACGAAAAAAGGACAGCCGCTGAAGATGTGCCAGTGACCTTCACTGCACCTGAATCTGTGGCTTCTCAATTGCCTTTTAAAGGGTCTTTTACGGTGGTTCAGCTAAAAAGAAAAGGCTCTGGAGAAGCGTGTTTCCAAAACCACAGGCAAACACACACATGCACCGTTGGAGACCTGTGTGATTGCAATCTTGTTGACCTATTCCCCATAACGGCGGCCCTCTTAGACGAAGGAGCAAGGATAAAGAACAGATATAACAGTATGACCTTCTAGAAAGTAAGTCCACAAAAAGCCAATGCAGCTGTTATTGTTTCCAGTTGCGACAAAGTTTTTGTTATTAGTCATCAAGTAGATTTTCTGAACAAAAGGTTTTTTTGAACAATGGTTGAAAAACACTGCCCTCTACTGACTGAGAAAACTGGTGCAAGCAATCAATAGCCAAAACAATTGCAAGGCTAATGAGAGGCCACTCTCTGAAAGATTTAATGTACCACCTTTATTTGTTTCCTGCATTCGGTGGGAAAAGGCAAATCTGAAGATACGTGTTTCATCAAGTCCACCAACTGATACTGATAAAGAACCCCCCCTAGTAGAAGCAAAACAATTAAAGCACCAAACCTGTGTTTGAGTCTGTTTCTAAAAGCTTCTAATCAATATCTCTCAAGCCATGGTTCTGACAAATACCCTGCCCCTATCTTTAAAGAACACCATGTTGACAGAACAAGACCGTGGGTCTGCTAAGGGACAAATTATGCATGACCACTCATCGCAATGGACAAACAAGAAGACCTTGAAATCCACTTTCAAAGCAAGACAGATGAATGGAAATGTCAAGAAAGGTCAACCAGGTCATGCGTTAATGTTAGCATCTAGTTAATTACATGTCACCACACCAACTGAGTTGATGGCAACTGAAAAATTGAGCTGATACAACTATAATAGCAGGTGCTAATAAATTGGTCAGGGCAACGGTTCTGATTCTGATCTTGCTAGCATTTAAACTGAACAGTTGGCAGGTATTCATTTTACTAGCTGACACATTACAAATAACTCAATCAAATTATACAATATATTGGTAGCAATTTAGCCATAATTAGCCATATTACTATATTGAAACTCTAAATACTGGAGTTAATCACATTTTGTCACTGCATATTGGAAACATAACAGTGGTGCATAGCTTTCCAAACAGCCATTGCTTCATTAGAAAAAAACTAAATTACTAGAGCATTAAAAATTGTATTTTTCTTTTTTTATTAGAATTTGTTGTTGTTTTGCAACGTTGGAAATGGCTACATAAGAAGCAGGAGTATTACAAAAGATGAGAGGAAAGCTGCTGGTACAAGGAAATTGAATTCTGACTCAAATGAAATCTATTTAAAAGTTTCCAAACATTAATGCTGTATTATCACATCTGCCATTAGTAATGCGGAGTCAGTTCAGGTAAAGAGAATAGCTAAGCCTTTTGATTTGTCTGAGGCACTGTTGACTGACATTGGTAAGAAAAACACTGCTTTGATAGAAATGTCTGCTGAGGTAGATGCTACATTTCCAAATGTACTGAAGCATTACTGGTTTAGTAGATTAGGAAAAGGCATATCATAGTAATCATAATAGCTCTGTTATATAGTGGAGTTTAAAGCCTCACAAAATCCCAAAGCTGACTGCTAAGACAATTCACACCTAATACATCATAAATAGAAGATGACATTCTGTCCGTGTACACTACCCTTCTACAACCTAAAAGAAATGTTTTTAAATACAAAAATTTAGTAGGAAACAAAAAATCTGATAAAAGAAGAAATGATAGATGGGTTCACAATGATGACCAGAGCTGTAGATGACACTAACATGACTGAGAAAGCTATAGAACATCCAATCAGGTCCAGAAGTACTGAGACAGTGATGCAAAGTTTAAACACCACCACGATGGATTTAAAATGAGGCAACCAAAATGTGAAAACTGTGAACTGCAAAATATTGCCTTTGCTGTTTGGGAATTACAAAAAAATTCCAAGTCTCTCCATTTTTACAGGCTCAAAAGTAAATGGACAGTTGACAGTGGCCAGCATACCAAATCATCTGTCAAGCATGACGGAGGCACTGTTACTGTTAAATCAGTGCAATGCATCTGGGTTCTTTGCCTCCGCTCCTTTTTGGGTGAAAACAGTCACTCTGACAGATGTTTGAGAACTTGGTTGCATAAAAAGGAGTCCACAACTAGCTCACAACTAGCACTAGCTCAATTAAACCTGTTGTTACAAGCTAACATTAAACTATGATTTCCTTTCATTTACACTAGGTTCCATGTTTAGCATCCTTAAATGACCTGTGATTAAGTGTCTGTCACAGATGTAAACATATTGATTGGCTGGGTCCCACAGTTTACCATTTTCACCTTCTCTGTGAATGGCCTGAAGCCACAGATCTTTCTTTATGCTGTTTTATTGCTGGATGAGCAAAATACCACATGACAGCTTTTAGGAATGGTGACACTATATAATACGATTGGGTTTATTTTCCCCCAAAAGGGGGGTGTGGTCATTCAGATGGCAGGAAAGTTAATTGTGATTGCTCTTATCCATGGCACGGGCATGTATGGCTGTCGATGAACTGGGTTACTGGTGTTCAACTTTTTAATGACAACAATATTCTGAACATTTCATATTTTAAGAATAGTTCAAATGGAGTTCTTCTAATGTTATGGGAATTTATACCCAATAACAATCAGAACTGATTGATAAAACTGATTTAAGTTGTTTACGGAATAAAAAAAGAGGGAGCACAGTTTCCACTGATCTTAATGAATCAATACATCAGTGAAGCATAATTTCTGATACTGGATTTAAACTCAGGCTTCACACTTAACAGTGCAAATATTACAATGCACCATTAAAAACAGCTTGTTGTTACCAACCGTGCTGCATCATGGTACATGGATTACATGCAAATTGACAGTTGTGTACTTACGACTGTTAATATTCATATTCATTTTCATTCATTTTGCAGTGGCACCACTATGACCTATATAATATAGCCAATCAACTTCAGTTACGTGTTCCTGATTTAACTGTACTGTCATCACAAACACACAGTCGGCAATCTGGGAGGTTATATTATGACTCAGATGTGCAAATAATGCTGAGCAATAAGAAGACAGAAGTGCTGAGAGTCTGCATACAAAACAGTGTAAAGTACAATCCAGATTTATTGCTTATTATGGATTCCAGATTTGCATTCTTCATGTACGAAGCAGGAAAGCTAACAGTACTGAGTGTCAGCAAAGAGTTTTAAGTACAGAGAGTGGGAACGTGTATAATAATCAGTAACACACCAGGGAACCTTCCTAGCATGTAGAGGGGGGTGTGAAGCCCATCACCACAGGAGCTTCAAATTCATTTGCAGCCCATGAAAAGCTGAGAAAAGCCAGTACCTTTATAGTTCATGTCCCGCGGTGGCTAGATGGGAGGTATGAATGTTAAGAATTTTCCTTTATCTAAAGAGATTAGAGCCCACATCACACGCTTCCAAATCCTGATGATAAAGCTACACCTTTACTGTGGGATTCACCTGTCCATGTGCAGTTCTACAGCAGCATGCTGATGTGTTGTGCTACACTGAAAGAACAGCACACAAGAGGACTGTGGGAAAACTGAGGACGTGTCCGGAAAGCAAAGCAGGTAGAGGTGCCTCTGCTGTAGCGATTCGCCACCACCCTTATTTAAACCTTTTGACATTTTGGCAACAAATAAAAAATAAAAAAAATAAATAAAGATGCTTGAACAATATGAAAATATTGGCACTGATAATGGGGAGCTAAAAAACAATATCGCTTTAAATGGTCACACAATAAATAGGTGCCAAAAATGCATCTTTTGAGTATTTAATATTGTGCTTTAATGTATGAGCCTGTTTACACCTGATATTAACCTTTTAATACCATATATTTAGTATCCGGGTAGTATCTGGATATACTCTGACTGCATTCTGTTTACACTTCTCACTAAAATGTGTCCCCAGTGTGACCAGATGAGATCAGATTTTCCTTCCAGTGTAAAAATCAACTAAACTAATCAACACATACTTAAGATCTGTATTTCCTGTACTCAACGGTTTCTCATCAAGGTGGTGCTGCCTAAGAAGACTGCAAAATAATTACAAGTGCTGTCTCCAAAACTGTGACCTACTCACTCAACCATTCTGTATGCAGTGTTGAATTTTCAGTGCACTGTAACAATCCCACAATGCACCATAATATATACTGTATGAATGGATTTCTCCATAATCCATTGCGTAGTTCGATTTGAAGATTGGCATACAGCTTCTCTGAGGAATACAGGCATTGAGACTGGTTATGCGATGCACTCTGGTGGCACACAGATAAGGGGATGTAGGGGATAGTGAATAGGGCACAGTTTCGGACACAGCTAGGAGGTATGTCAGTTGCATGGCCAAATTCTCATTATTTAACTGTGCCATGGAAGAAAACAGTTCTAGGCTCATTTAAATCTGCTCTACTGACTGATATGATTGACATTTGTCAATTAATAATGGTGACGATCTGAATTGAAAACTGGATGCAATTGCAGATGTTTAATAAATCCACAAGGCAATCCCAAAAGAAAGAAAAGAAAAGAAAGATCAGTCCAAAAGCACCGGCAAACAAGCTACTGAAGGAAAGTCAATGATCAGAGTAATCAGAGTAAATCAAGTGTCAGATAAGTGGCTTGGGCAAGGAAGTAGAACAAACAGTGGCTTTAAAAAGGAACGCAGCTGTGAGAGGAGCCGAGGAGACGTGATCAGTAGGCTGGTGGCGATTTGTTCAACTCAAACAGCAGAAAGATGCAAGTCTTAAGTAATATCAATACTGCAGCTCTGAGAGTGGAGCTTCTCAGCATTCTGAATGATTTTCTAAGCAAAGCTTAGTTTCTAACCACCTTCAGACAGCATCTTCTTTTATGAATTTAGTATCATATTTTAAGTTATGGTTTTTAAACATTATTTTTGTTACTAATTTCCTTTTATAATCTTTTTTAAAATTTATTAATTAAATATTTTTCTGGTTTGTTTTTAATTCTTCTGCCATTCACCTTGGATGTTTTTTACTGTTAGTTTGTTTACATTGTTTCTTATTTTAATGTAACCAGTTTTAATGTATTTTTTTTATTTATCTTTCAATCCCTTTAAGTTGTTAATGCTCAGCTGTATTAAAAATGAGGATTGCCCTCAATGTATTTCCAAGTACAAGGAGAAACGACCTCAAACAATGTCCATAAATAATTGTCATAATCATCATGCAATATTATATAGCAGATCAGTCAGAGCTCAATCTAATTTATATAGTTATAATTCTCATTACCACAATAAAGTAAAAGGTTTATACATTTGAAACTTCTGAATATATTCCTGCTACAAGTCTTATAGTTGGCGTTTTCCGCAATCTTCATTGCAGAAGGCTTTAAATTCTGAGACATTCTTTGGTCATTATGCTGCACAGCTTGTTTAAGGTCCATCGATACATTTTCTATTACGTTTAGATCAGGGGCTTTTCCCCCCCAAAAGCTTCAGTTTGCGTTGCGGTGGTTTTGAGGAAGAATACCTTGCAAAAACCAAAATCTAAACTTTATCTTTAAATTGCATAGGGTGTCCCAGTCCTTTTTATGTTCAGAAAAATAATCCAACTGATATATATGAGTTCATATATTATAGTGTGGCCTCATTTTAGAGCTACAACCTACACATTCTTTAAAAGATAAATATACTACCTTTAAAAGCAGCATTTTCACAGATAAATCTGTGACTTTAAAATCAGAAGATCCAACATCAGTTAGGCTTTACTGTTCAGATTGACAAATATGGCTAATTTTACATCAGACTGCCACTAAACAGTGTTTGCCATCAGCTGCCTGGGCTCATTCTCCAGCAGGATGTCTGGCATGCTGTTGATCCATGATTACTGCACATTCCCAGAGGCTCTGACTCACACAACTCCAGAATTCCTGCCTGCACCATGTGGCCAGGCCTGTACCACAGCAGTGTTAACTGCCAATCTAGATGGATTAGAACATGGCGGGAGATGGGGGAGTGTTATTTACAGTGGCTTCCTTTGGAGCCAAAAGGCTTTATGCTCCCTCTGAAGTCTCTATGACTGGAGATCATAATGGGCTCCCCCACTGCACAGCCACATTACTACTAGAGTAGATTTACCTTTTCCTATTTGATTTGTATTTGTCTTGGTCTGCTATATTACAGCATAATTCCTACTTGTAACTCCAATGTCACCTTGGCCACTGTACGAAGGAATTTCCCCCCATGTTATGGGTGAATTTCATTTATTACCACAGCTACCATTTCTATACCTGCTTATATGAAATTACTTTCTAGTTGAGTCTTTTTGTTTTGATAGTAAAGCAGCACTGACCACTGAATTTTCACCCCCTGCCAAAGCTTTCTTACACTCTTTAAAAGTGCAGTGTTTTTCTACCAGTAGGCCAACAGCCCCCAGTGGGTCATGTAAAACCCAATATTTGTCTATTTCTACTGCTATTTTTAAGGAACCTTCTGAGCCTGCTCTACACCATGAGAGTTACTACAAACCCTCACTGGATTTATGCCACTGCACACACATTCAGAACAGAATTGTTACAACATGCTTCTTTTTTATCAGATTAACAATAAAAGATGTGAAGTATAATCTTACTGATATGTTTGCTTGATGAAAAATGGTGGCTTGCAACATCAACAAAATACTGTCATTTTTATTTTTTTGGCATTTTTCTTTTACTCAATGGCTTGGAGGTATTACATTAAGAGAAGACAGTAAAAGTAACAAGAAGAACTGGTATTTTAGCTCAAGACTGAAGTGAACTATATTTTATAAATGAACGTGAAAGTTTAAAGAATCAGTTTTAAGTTCAAAGTCAAATGTGACTCACAAGACATTTTTCTTCTGTACCGTGACATTTCAACGGTATCAGGGAGAGTCTCTGATAAGTGGGGGTGGTCGAAATAGATGGTGAAACATTAGATTATCCTCTTATTTTAATACTATAACATTTTCACACTGGCAGTTGCTTGGAGTTATTGGAGGTAGACAAAATACATTACATTTTGATGGCTGATTTGAAGAAAACAAGAGTTTTGTCTTTTAAAATATATGATCAGCTTGTGCTTGTGCTTATTACAACAATGGGCTGATTTCAGGTGGACTTAAAGGAAAGGATAAAGCTCAACAACCACCCAGAAACCTTTACTTATAGGAGGGTAAATTTGATCAACAGGGTCTGGACACTTGCCTACTCTCCCCCACACAGGTGCAAACTCATCGAAAACATCAAAGCAGTGAAAATATCCTGAGGGTTAAGATATTATATCATAATAAATAATGTTACTGTTTTATCTGCCCGTCACATCTGACAAGACAGATTACATCTCTTTTGAGGTTGAAAGAGCAGCGAAATTATGACAGGTAAAAACTGGATGATGTGCGCAGTAACAGAGAAGCAGTGGCAAGCCAAATGACCTTCTCATGGCAGTCGGCAGCAGGCTGAGTAGATTCACCTGGCCTGGGAACAGTCATTAAAAGTATTACAGGCTGACAGACCTCGGTTATAACACGACTCGTCTATTACCGGACACTGCGCCAAGCATGAAAAAAGGGTGGCATGACCCCTTTCTGCCTCCTGCTGTTCCACACCCGGGCTTATGACAAGCACTCACCACGGAGACGAGAAATGAGTTTCATTTCAAAAAATGGGCCACCAGAAGGCAGGTGGGGAGGGGCAGAGGAGAAGGAAGTGTTTGTGCTGCTGGGGGGATACGTAGTGCCAAACAGAACATTGTGTTCCTCTCATTTACAACAAAGTGGCTTCTTCTCAGTTTGGGTCCAGTAAATCCAGGGAAGATGCACATGATCCATGTGAACAACATGCTATGTGCTGTGGGCACAATTTAATTCAATTCATATTAATGTGTATAGCATTTTTTTTTACAATGGAAGTTGTCACAAGACTTTTAAAAGATCTTGGTCTGAGCCTCTTTTGAGCAAGCCAGAGGCGACAGTGTAAAGGACAAAAAACCTCCCTCAGATGTAGAAGAAGAAACCTTCAGTTAAACAAAAACTTAAAAAAGGAACCCATCCTCCCGATAACAAGAAAAAGGAATAGAACAAATGGTCAGATTTAGTGACCACTCTCAGAGAAGGCCCACTCTATTTTAGAGGAGTTTATTCAAACTACACGTAGACCACAGACGCAGACCACAGACTGACCATATTCTCCTTAGGAATTTTATGGTAGAGTGCAGAATCCATGGTTTCAACAATTATGGCAATTAAGTCCCCAAGCCTTGACAGCTGCAAAGCATCTCCACACTATTGCACTAGCAGTACCATGTTTGACTGGTGGTGGAATGTTCTTAGGCATCTGTTGAGAGGACTGTCTGCACTGTCATTTGCAAGTGATCAGGGGGATTGCAATGTCTGGACATCACCAATCTATCTGCATAAGTTGCTGTAGTAACGATGTAGGCACCAACAAGAGAAGAGATGGTGGTCGCTCGGAATGTGAGGTGGTCCTTGTTTGTTGCATTGCAAGTAAGGCAAAAGAAACTTGAAAAACATGTAGTTTGAGTGGTCCAGTCTGAGACACAGCAATACAAGTCACATTTAAAAATCACCTAGAGATGTGTTTTTTGGCAGTCCAGGCTATCAAAAATCAATCCAGATATGCCAAATTTGGGCATTCGGGCTGGCAGTCTGAATATAGCCCTTATGTGAAATGCGAGGTCAATTTCATGCCAGATGTTATAGACCACTGTCAGTTCAAAGAACATTATTTTAAAAGGCTTGGGAATCATCATGTGTTTTGGCAAATGTGGGTTTATGTTTGTTGTGGTTAGCGATGGTTTTGTCCTTAAAACATTTACCAAAAAAGAACTGCATTTCATGAGAAGAACAACTTGCCAACCATGAAGCACAGGGGCGGATCTATCATGGGGCTGTCTTACTGCCAGTGGCAATTGGCAACAGAGAAGAATGAGTTTCACAAAATACCAGCATCAGTCAAACCATCTTTATAAAGGCTGCAGCTAAGAGAATAAAGGATGTCTTCTACAAGATAATGAGATAAAACATACCTCAGAACCACCATGCGCTACCTAAAGAGACACAAACTGAAACATTTAGAAAGGCCCGCACAGCCTACTGACCAAAACATCATTAAACAAATTGTGGATAGATCTTATACAAACTGTGCAGCAAAACAACCCAATATATATCTGAGAACTAGATAACTTCTGCTGAAAAGAGTGGGTAAAATTCTAACTACAAGAACTGAGAGACTTTAGCTGGCTATGAAAAAACAAACATTTGCAAGCTGTGATTTCTGTCCAAGAGGGTGTTACGAAGTTCTAATTCAGTAAACACTTTTTATGTTATAAAAGACTGAGTGATTATACCTTAGAATTGGCTAAAAACATTGTGTTATTTGTTTGACTAGCTTCTCAGGCTGTGTCTACTTCTTCTGATTTTGAAACCAATGACAAAATATGTCATGTGGCCAAGGATGCTTACATCATCTAGAGCTTTACAGACCCAGATCTTTTATTCAGGCCAAAAAGGAACAAAATACAGTTCAGATGCATAAATCAGTTTAAAAATGCAATAATTCCATTCATTTCCACTAAGATTTAAGAGTCATGTTGAGGGAAATATTGCATTGCATTAAAAGAAATGTGCAATTGATAAACTATTGTCTTCTGCAGTGAAACTGGATTGAAGAAACCAGCTTTTGAATCCAAGATCCACCTACACACCTACACCTAACTCTTTGCCATTATTGAATCAGGGGATATTCAGTGCTTCTTTCATAGCTTTTTTGGTAAAAAACTAAAATGAAACACATTATAAAACACACACACACACACACACACACACACACACACACACACACACACACACACACACATATATGGGGCTGATAGTGATCGTTCAGACCAAAAGCTCAGAATAGAAAACAGTATGAGTAATCACTTGAAACGAGATGTTATGAGATGTGACATGCTTCATTTTCATGAAATCCTCTTTCATTTGTATCAGGACCAGTTTAGACCTACGCTCTTCTCAATGATTAACAACACAGGTTTTGTGTTTGCCCTATTTTAACACACTGTAACGCAACAACCTGGACACACGGGTTTTAAGGGGCTAAATACAACATCACATAGGCAGTGTTAGAGTGTATTTTTCTTTGTATTTCCGAATGTTTGCACAGACCTTTAGTTCTGATTCTCACGTCTGCATTAGTTAAAGACAGAGGGAATCTGATTAGTTAATAGACAGCTTCCTGTACAATGTGAACAGAGGAGGTACCCCTTGGTGTTACAAGTATTAAAGTCTCGAGTATAATCGGGCTTACTCATTCTTCATCTCCGCGCAATTATAATTTTCATAATTAACTTTAACACTCGCTGTTTTTCATTTGCCTACCACTGTTTGAGAAAATGTTTGAGTAGAGTACAGACACAATCACGGAAATAGCTGGAGCCAGTAACAGTGAGCTACTTAAAAATGGCTAAAAGACAAATGGGTTCAAAAACACTGTGTGTGAAATGAATGTTCTTGCAGGCTGGTAAATATTTTGGCCAGTAAAATGAAACGTAGTCTAGCTGATGTCTGAGCTTACCACTGAGCTTTGAACAAGGCTATGTGATATATACGAAACAGGCTGTCCACAAACATTCACAGAAAATAGTTTATCCACATATATTTCAGCTTTTTTGGACAGAACATTTTAGAAGCAGCAGCAAGTCACTTACTGTTTATTCTGGAAGGTAAATGGGAAGTGGCTTTACTCAGTTACTCTGCATATTAAGACTAAGAGGTTCTAAGAGGTCCAACTTTGGCTTGCGGTTAGTCTGCGCGTTAGTTCATGGATAGCGTGTAGCTCAGTTATCAGCTCAGTGCTGTGCTTGTTAAACTGAGAGGACATTTTCTGTTTTCACGTTATCACCTTATTTTCTTCTTTAATTTGATTTCAATTTCAAAAATTTTTACAAGAACTGTTCAGTGTTTCTATGCTGCTAACAATCTAGTCTTCGGCTCTCTATGTGTTGGCCTTCTTATTTTGAGATAAATCCGCAGTGATGCCCCAGCCATCTGTGCCGTAGAGTCCAAGAGAGCATGACTGGTCTTGCTTTTTTATCACTCAGCACAATGCTTGCCAACATGAGTAACCATTAGCTGATGTATGCAGAACAGTTACCGTTGTTCTCGTCCAAGAGAGCGCCAATGATTTCATATGTTACTGGTGTTACTACACAAACTGCTACAGGACTCCTATAGTACTGTCACAATTGCAGATTCAGAAGTATACACAGGTGAGGTGAGGTAAATAATATTGATTCTCTGGTTACAATGACACCTATCAAGAGCTGGGATGTTTACATCAGGCAGCAAGTAAACAGTCCATTCTTAAAGGTGATGTGTTGAAAGCTGAAAAAATGGGCAAGTGTAAGAATCTGAACCACTCCGACAAGAACCAATTTATAATGACTGGCTCAGATCTCCAAAATATCTTGTGGGGTGTTCCCAGAATGAAGTGGTCAGTATGTACCAAAATGCTTCAAGAAAGGACAACAGGTCAAGTGGCGACAGGGCCATAGGCACCCAAGGCTAACTGATGTGGGTGGGGATTAGACTGTCTGGTCCGAACTCAGAGAAAAGCTACTGTAGCACAAACTGCTGAAAAAGTTAATGCTGGCTGTGTCTTGTGGAGTCCATGCCTTCACGAGCCAAAGCTCTTTTGGTGGCACCAGTAGGACTAATAAAAGGCAGATAGTTTTAAATCATATAGCTGGTCAGTGTATATTAAATAGTACAATTGTAATTCTTTTTTTTGAGTAACATAAGGCACTCCTTATTTTTGCTGCTTCAGGAATGTATCATGAAAAGTAATAAATAAACTTACAGTGTATTATAGTAAATCTGACATTTGTGAATTGCTTCATCATCCTGTATAAAAATGTTTATCTATGTCTATATTAAATTTGGGAGAAACAAAGGGGGAACAAGCATCAAGATAGAGAATAAGATAAATAGCACACTGATGCCACAATAAATCACACATGGACAGAAGCACAAAGTGAAGAAGGTCTTTCTCCTATACTGTCGAAAACCCCCAACGGTTGCTGGTTTAAAAATCAATGAAACTCACAAAGAGATAACAGGTTTCTGGTCGATTAAGTAATCAATGAGAAAACCTATGCTGTTATTGTCTCCTTTTTAAAAAGAATGATGAAGTCTGCTGAATCCATCCAAATTGATCCTGTTGGTGGATGCCAGTTGATCAGTAATGTTTGGTTGAAAAGCGCAGGCAGGCACAATTCTTACACAGAAGATAAATGAAATACAACACTTACTTGTATAACATCTGCAAGGAGATCATTAACAAGATGAGCTTTCAAACAAACAGTCTTTCTCCCATTTACAACAGACAAAAAATTATGACAAGACATGTGCTGCCATACCTGCTTTGCAATTTTCAAGAAAAATCATGTTTACCTTGGGCTGAACAACACTGCACTCAGAACAGACTGTGCTTTTATCATGTTTTTATTTTGGCACAGAGAACAGATCACAAATACTTGGATAAATGGCTTCTGCTGAGCTATTTACTTCATTTCGCCTCCAGACTGGTTTCAGCCAATTCGCTGCTACATCTACACAACCCAAACATACACATGTTGCACCCAGAAACACATGTTCCTCCGTTCAAACAAGTAGCAGCTACTAAATGAAAGGTACTAAGCTACTTTATCATGTAAGACTCGGTAAGGCTCTGTTGTACGATTTGATTTATCAAACAAGGTGTTGGTGGATAACTATACACAATACAACACTCACATGAGGAGAGCTTTGGAGAGGTTTTAATGATTACAGTGGTGAAAACATACTTTTAGTATGAACTGATTTGATTTGAATGTAAGTTGTATTTATTCTAATATTAGTACTTGGATGTTTGGAGGTTCTTTAGTTTGAAACTGTGGAGGAACCTCTTAAGGTGCTTTGAGGAATCTTCAAGAAAAGATTTTTAGAAGAAAAGGATTCCTCAAAGCACCTTAAGAGGTTCCTGGAAATCATGGACAGGTCCGCAACCAAACCTTTGTTCTTCTAACTGTGCTCTTCTAACCAGCATAAACTTTACTTTAGTCCAAATATTTGTGGACACCCTTTCTAATGAATTCACTTAGCCACTGTAAGTTGCACCAATTGCTGACACGCATGTGCAAATGCACACACACAGACTGTCTGCTTTCTGTAGAGAAGTACTGCCAACAGAATAGGACTCTGGAGCAGATAAACATGAACTTGTGGAACTGCGTTTTCTGGAAAGATAGTGATCAATACGTTTGGGATAAGCAGATAAGCTTTTAATGAGCAGGTGTCCCAATACTTTTGTCCATATAGTGCATCAATGTTTTTACTGAGCAGTAACACATGTTTATGTGAATTTTATGCACTCTGCAACCCCGCTCTGTAATTGTACATGGTCTGCCACTTTCTGGCTGAGTTGCCGTGGTTCCTAAACACTTCCACTTTTCAATAAAACCATTCACAGCTGATAGTGGAATATCTAGGAGGGAAGAAATTTCACCAACTGACTTGTTGCAGCAGTCGCATCCTATTACAGTACCACACTGGAATTCAGTGAGCTCTTTAGAACGACCCATTCTTTACAAACCTTTGATAGTTAGACTGAATTAAGCACCTGATTAAAACACATCTTCATTCAGCAAATGTCAGTCTGTTCTTGGAAAAAAAACTGTGGTATTTTTTCCCCAAAAGCACTGGAGCCTTAAGATCACAGTAATAGGGTACAGAGAGTATCACTCTCTGACAGTTCAGATCATCTTAACACTACAGTGCTGAAGTGTAAAAGCCCAGGGCATCTTAAAAGCACTGCTACCTCCACATCTGCCTGTTTTAAGTGTGTATTGCTGTCAGCAGAAAAGAAACATGTCTAGTCTGACCTGTAGTTAAGTCTACTTTGGGAAAGAAAAAAGAACTGCGCCTTACATTTTCTACCTTTCCAACTAGGTTCCTTTCTGTTACATCACTGCGACAACTCACAGTCTGACAGATAATGGGAGGAGAGCCTCTGACTGTGTAATAGAAAAGATGCAGTGGAGGACACCACATGCAGCAATAATGCTACTAACAATTACACTAACAAACTGCTAACAAAAATGCCCAAATATGTCTGTAATGTACCGTCATGTGTTTCCACCTAAAATAAGCACTTCATTTGAATAGTGTGTGAAAACAAAAAATGCAACATATCATCTATCACCAATGACACAGCAGCTGAGGAAGGATTTGCAGCTTTGGGAGCAGATTCCAAGTGAGAGTTAACTGAGTTACCACGGTAACAGCCCAGAGTGTCGGTAAAACTCACTCACTACATTGCAGGTTTAAAAAACTGATTTATGAATTATTGAATTATTTCATGCTCACCACAGCAGGACACCAAGATTCCCACACATGAACATAATTGAGCTTTAGAACATGTTTAGTGATGTAATATCCTACGTCAACACCACACTTATTGTGCCTAAAAACACTGAATTGCTGTAGGAATGCAGTTGTTGAGCTGCTCTGGTTGAACAACCTCAGCGCAGCATGTCAGATGTCACGCCTATGACATGTCAGAGTCATCTCTCAGCTCTTGTACAAGCAGGCTTTGGGATGTAGCATGTGGCTGTAAACGCTTGTGTGACATTCCCATTTAAATTTTTTCAAGTTTTTACTAGAAAACAACCCAAAGGAAATATTTTGCTATATTTTTATTATGATTATGATTATTATTAGTAGTAGTAGCAGTAGTAGTATTAAAAGTAGTAGTACCTCACCACCTATAATTAGTGAAGAAGTATTAGCAGATCTTCTTATAGAGAAATAATTATGAATATGGCAAAAATCAGAAATGTGCGGGGTCCAAACACTACTTACATACTCTCAACTTGAGATTCAAGAGACTGAGCCGTGTGGTTTGGTATGTTCTAACAGCCAATTACTTTATAATGCTGCTGATGCTTTTGCACTAATGATGCAGTAGCTACTACTAACTACTGCTCTAGAAAATGTTAAATTAAATATGTCGCTATATTTGTTTTTTCGTCTTCTTTTTCTTCTTCTTATTATTATTAGTAGTAATAGTAGTAGTACCTCTGCATCTGTACAATCAGTGAAGTACTTACAGAGAAAAAAAATATATAATATCTATAATATATAATATATAATAAAAAAATATATCTATTATTTACTCTCAACTTACTCTCAACTTTAGAGTCAGTAGACTGAGCAGTGTGGTTTGGCTATGGTCTAGCAGCCAATTACTTTATAACTGTACAGTAAAATCACTTAATCTTTGACAGGTGCACAGTATGATGAGTCGAAGTTATTGCTTGTAGAAAATGTTCAATTTGACTAAGTAAAATGAGCCAGAGATTGAGTGGCAATTGCTAATTCTTTCTTCGGATATTTTTAAAAAGGTTCCTAACTCTGAAACGGACAATCAGAGTAAACAGTCAAAGGTTAAACAAAGGAAAGACACTGCCCAAATAAATCCATCTGACTGTATAATGTTGCCATTTTCCACATGGTTATCTGACTAAGAGGATTACGTATCTAGCACAGGCCTATTTGGGAACATTACTAGTGGTTCCTTGTGACACTTTTTTTTTATCAATTTATGTCCTAACTAGCCTAAACCCAGCTACACTTTCTTCTGAAATGTAGCTGTTGTTTGAGTCTCTGTATGAAGAGGCTACAGGCATGTTCTGTGCTTACCCACTCACTCACCCACCAACTTCTGAAGCTGTAATGTAAAAGGTGTGATCCTTATTATACTTAAAAATAGGTATAAATGTCTTAGGTGAAAAAGCAAATGGCAAATATTTATGACACCATCTCCAAGCCCTGAATCATTCAATGCTGGCTAAAGCTGAGAAGTTGAGAAGCAGAACATGGTTAGGTGCCATCCTTGTTTAAAAAGATGTGATTGGCTGGCTTTATGTGACTCAGAGAAAGCACCCTCTCAGCCTTCACCCTCTCTCTGGAGCTAGAGCAAATAAGCAGGCATCACTTATCACCTCATTAAAATGATAATCAAAGGTCCACAAAGAGAGCAGTGGCTAAAACAAGCCAACAGCTTGATATCATATCACAAATGATATCTTTATATTCTTTTTACTGTAAGATTTAGATAAAATACATAAGGAAAGTGCATCTTTATTGTTCAGATCCACCAAAATAGCTAAAAAAAACACCATGCCACACCATGCAGGGGCACAACACCCTCATCCTCACACAACATTAACAGCTACAGGTTTTTTGGGGGGGGGGCGTTTAATTTATGATTTTTTTTGAAGGTGTACGGATAATGGACTTCTCGGACGTTGAGTGCCTCCCAAAGGGATAACAGTGGTGCCCCCCAGGACATTCAAAAGGGGAACGACGACTCCAGAGAGTGTTACAGAGCAATAAACATGCCACTGTGGACCAGTTAACCTCTATAATGAAGACCTTATATACCTACATGGCTTTAAGGGGAAAAAAAAAAAACGTCCCAGATGGCTCTTTGGATAACAGCACTGCATTCTTTATTAATTCCCAGTGCACATCATGCCTTTAGGTCTCTGTAGATCCTCTATTATTCTACCAAGACAACAACACTAAAAGTGCTTTACAAACATCAAATAAAGCAAGGGATCACAGAGTGGCAGTGTAGTGGGAGATTGGGGCTTTGTAATTTAAATGAACATGAATAATTGGACGCTAACTGGACATTACATGTTGTCTATAAAAACTAAAATTTACAAATTAAGCATTAATATTACTATAGAAGCCAGTCCAGCCATAGGGTAAAGTTTCTGTATAACACTGTATAAATGTAAAAATGTTTTCCTCCCAAGCATGATCTTACAACAAGTGGAGGTCAACTTACTGCAACTCATTAGCTATGCTTCTTGACTGTGTTTGTGTGTGTTTCATGTCCATTCCTAGAAAACAGATGGGCTCCACAGCAACATCATCCTTAGCTAATCTTCAAGATCCTTGGCAGCAAAGAGTGCAGCAAAGTGGGCAAATGCTAGAAGTCACACAGTGTGGGTTAGCGTTCCAGGAGGTCAGCAGGACCCCTCAGCATTGACAAGCAATCATCGATCTCTCCCCAAGTTGAAGCTCAATAAGCTATAGGGCTGATCGGGAGTGTGTGTGTGTGTGTGTGTGGGGGGGGTTGTTCAGGAGGCTCCTGCTTCCACTGCAGAGATGATTAAAGATACATGTGTGCTTAACGTCCAACCAGGAGAGGGGAAAGGAAGACATCGCTTGGCAACTCTAATGGAAAACTCACTCAAAATAGCCTCCATGAATATGGATCATGTTAGGGCAGTGGTCCCTAAATCTCCAGCTGTCGGGATTTCTGACAGGAACATGCTAAGAGAAAAACTTCTAATAAAAAATAGCTAAAAAGCTGCTCACAAGATATATGCAGTGATAGCTAGCGATTAACAGTCGTATTTTACAAATCCAGGTTACTAAATGTTTGAAACATGATAGATGTATAAGAGTATAAGCTCCCCAGACAAACAATGAGTCACCTTGCATGTTTATGGTGGTAGTAACTTCAGGCTCCTACAGATGGCGTGGCACAAGGATGATCGGGCTACAGATACCTTTGGGGTGTGCAACGGATTGAGAAGAGGTGGTACAGTGCAGTGATTCATCTCGTTCGACGTGTTACAAATGTTAATGATTGACAAAAGGGAGTGATTGTATTTGAGCAGGCCAAAAGCCATAGTGTGAAGGAAGCAGCAGGTGTATGGAAGCATACAGTCATATGGGTCTACCAGAAGTAGAGCCACTTGCATGCCTCTCTGCTCCATATGTTCATGGTATACAGGAGTGTTCTTTCAGACATTGGTTGTGAAGGACCTGCGTTAACTAGAAGCAATTCTTGCCTTGAAGTGAAGTGATTTTGTCTGTCAGTTTCTATCTTTCGGCCAAGATTCTGAAGAGAATTTCCTGTAGACCGGGATTTTTGGCACTGCTGCTAGACCTGTATGACCGTACACTTTAATGCACCTGTGAATTCAGCTACTTCCTTGCTTTGGCATGCCCAAATGCATCACTCCTTTTTGCCAATCATTAACATTGTTTCTCGACCATTTTTTCACACGTCACACAAGACATTTACTGCACTGCAGCACCTCTACTCAATCTATGAATCCAGATGCACACACCACAGGTTTTTATAGCCTGATCATCCTCATGCAACACCATCTGCAGGAGCCTGAAGGTACTACCACGTTAAACACTGAAAGTGAATGTGAGTCTTTTGTCTGTGGAGCTTAGAATCTCTGCATTATGTAGAGTTATGCATTAAATCACAGGCTTAGCACATTTTTAAGACCTTTCAAGGATCAGTAATACGGAGAAGTGAGTAGGAGAAGTGATAATTGGAAGCCAGGACCTATCTGCAAGACCTGGTGTTTAAGAGGTCTTACAGGTACTTGAAAGGTACTTCACATTTTCCACTCTCAGAGCAAAACAGGGCAAACCATTCTGCAACAAACACCAAACAATGGTTTGTTTTCCCAAATAAACCAAACAAATCTTTTTTTTGATGTTTGTTTGGTCAGTGTGCTCTAGCCTTACTGTGACAATTCTTTAGAAAACCAAAATAGGTTCTTCCAGGTCACTGCTCTGAAGAATCCTTACAGCCATACTGTAACAGGCCCCAACATTGTTTTCCCACAATCCAGAGTTAGTCTAGAATGAGGTAAACCAACGGCAGCTGAGAGTGCCTCATACCTATGCTGAGTGACCTCACATTCATCTCTCCACCATGTCTATATGAATTGAGTCATCTAATGTGGGGGATATAAATGTCATGGGACCAGAAACTCAGCAATAATACATAAAAAATGAGAAAGTAAATAAATAAATATATTGGGAGCGCTATGAGTCATGTTGATACACCTACCTCTGGCTCTCTGTGATTCAATGCTATTCAAAACTCAATGCCAAACAATCATCACTGGCAGCTTTCGTGCTTTACTTGCAAAAAAAAAGGAAGAATCCCATCACCTATTTTTAATTGCCCAAAATAGGACTTCACTGCTGTGTTATGTACGGTTTGTCTGCACCAACGAGTGTGGTAAAGTGTTAAGAACTCCCGAGGAGATAAATGATAAAGGTGCTTGTGATTTTTGTAAGACAAAGCTGAATTAACGGCAGCACTGCAAAAGGTATCCTCAGGAGAACAACCTTAATAAGGGAAGCACAGATTTCTAATGTTCTCAGTAGACCTGCAGAGATAAATCACAGAGCAATTGCATCTGTTTATTTGGAGCTCTGTGATCCTTTAAATCTAGTACTGCCCAGAGAGGCAGAATATACACTGATCAAAATGAGAGGCACTAAAGGACCACTTTTGCTTGGGTGAAAAAAATCTTTCAGTTGAGGGTTTTCAAGAACCATTTGTCGAAAGGTTCCTTATGGAACTGAATATTTGGCATCTTTACATTTAAGAGTGCTGAGCAGGAACACTCTGGTCTTTGTTTATCAATCAGCCATTTGATCAATCCACTGGCTGAATGATCTCCTTCATTAATAATAATACTAATAATAACAATAATAATAAAACAGTGTATTAAACTGGCTAATAAGGTGTTATAATGCTTTCTGAGATTAAACGGCTCAGGTGACAAAAGTAGCTGATATCTGTTGGAATAAGCCTTTATGAATGTCTATGTAGATTCATGTGAGTTAATATAAGAGGCTTATGCAGCCTTATGAACATCAAACTGACTAGCCAAGCTGCACTCTTACAAATAAAGGTACCACAAAGTGTTGTTTGAGTGAGGCCAAAGAAAAAACATGTTGGGTCTCTTAAACTACCAGATGTAAGTGTGAGAAGAGTCACATAACGTGTTTCCCTGAAACCTTTAAGTGGAGGTTTTTATGTGAAGCCACATCTTTTCTACAAAAACAATGTAATTGGTTTCATCCCTTAGTCAACTCAACCTGTTTTGTCTATGATCCCTAATGTAAAGGCTCTACAGCAGTTTAAGGGTTCTTCCAGGACTCTTTGTATTATAAAGAGGTTTTTAAAAAAAAGCTCAACGTGGTTCGTCTGTTAACTCTAAAGAACCCCCCCCCCTTTTTTTTTTTAGAGTGTAGCGCAATCGTTACCGTTTGTGGAAAGAGGACGGCCAGGACATGCGTGGCTTTTTCAGCCCGGGCCGGTGGTTCTCCACGTTGCGGTTACAGCACAGGTAGCGCTCCGTGTCCGAGTGGTAGCGCTGCTTGATGCGGATGTGCGTCCGCGGCTGTCTCCACAAGTGTTTGGGCGGTTTGGCGAAGCCGGCTCCTTCACGGCTGAGAGCCGCGCACTCCATCGCTCCTCAAACAGCTTCTTTTGCTTTCCACAGCGAAGAGACGGAGCGAGTTCTGGAGGAGCGCTGAGGGATCTGCCTTGGCTTCTTCCAGCGCAACTTTTAGATCATTGCTGACCGTCGGGCGCGGAGCTGTCCACTGCCGCGCGGTGCTGAAACGAGGGGCTGCGGAGTCGAGGAAAAGTTGCCAAAACAAACGTCGAGTCGATCCTTCACCTAGAGTCAGTTTTTAGTGGCTCTTAACACAAAACACACCCGCCTCCGTTCCCCTTAGCTGGCCAAACTCAGTCGCTTCATTGTGTTCCTCACACTAAACGACGTTAGCATTGACCCTGCCCAGCGTTAATGCCCTTAACCCGAAGCTGTTGATCAGAGCAGTCCATGCTTTAGCTCTGAGTAGTCGTATGAAGCTGAGGTGAGCTCCTCTCGCTGAGTGAGAGAGAGAGGAACAGAAGTGGACTGGCGAGCAGCAGCGTGTTACAACCACCGAGACAACGGGGAAGCTGAAGTGACGCCCAGCTCGAGTTACATCACCGACACGCACAAGCCTATCTCAGTCTATCTCACCTTCCTAGTTCAAAATATACTCTCCATCCAAGCTCATTTGACCACAGTATAATAATGTGGAACAATTAGATTCAGTCGAAACGTACAATACATACGTCATCCATAATTTAGCTCATGTCTAATCCTCAGCTGGTGCATTATGTATATATATTAATTACTACCATCCATTAAAATCCACATGACAAACAAACCACATCATAGTAAAGCCTAAACAGTCACAATCAGATCTGTACACCTACTCATTCAGGCATTATTTATCTATTTTATCTATATTAGCCAATCATGTGGCAGCGGTGCACTGCAAAACGTGATGGAGATACCAGCCAGAAGTTTCAAGTAATGTTCGCATCAACAATCAGAATGTGATTGCTGTTGGGAGTATTTACAGAATTGCTTATACCCTGGGACTGTCAGCACAACGGTCTCTAGAGTCACTTAAGAATGGTGCAATAAAAAGAAGTCAAGTCAAGTCAAGTCAAATTTATTTGTATAGCGCTTTTTACAACTGTTGTCGTCACAAAGCAGCTTTACATATTTAGAACTTAATAAAGGACAGAGACAGAGAAGAAAGAAGAAATAACATGAAGGGTCAAAGACCCCCGTGAGCAAGCCAACGGCGACAGTGGCAAGGAAAAACTCCCTTAGAGCTGGAGGAAGAAACCTTGGGAGGAACCAAGACTCACAAGGGGGACCCGACCCGTCCTCCTCTGGCCAGACTATTTAAACAGTAATGATAAAAATTACCAAAGCAGATACAACAGAAAGTTGATAGTGGTGATATTAATAGTGTCAGACAGGCACAAGTCCATCTAAGAACACATCCAATGAGCAGCAGTTTTTCCGGATGGAAACGCCTTGTTGATGAGTGAGGTCAACAGAGAACATCCAGAGCAGAAAAGCATCTCAACACACTGAACCTTGAGGTGGCTGGGCTGCAACAGCAGAAGATCACGTCAGGTTCCACATTTGTCAGCCAAGAACGGAAAGCTGAGGCTGCAGCAGGCACAGTGCTGCTCACCAAAAGTGGACAGTTGAAGACTGGGACAGTGTAGCGTAGTCTGATGAAGCTTGTTTTTTGCTATGCACACAGATGGCCGAGTACGATTTTGATGCCAATAGCATAAATCCATTAAGTCCATGAACCCGAGTCAACAGTCTGGTGGAGGTAGTGTTATGGTGTGGGGAATGGAGATTCTCTGGGTTTGTTAGTACCAATCAATCATGGCTTGAATCCCACAGCCTATTTGAATACTGCTGAACATGTGTGTCCCGCCACAGATATAATTGACCCATCTTCTACCTTAATTAGCAGTAGAAGCATGAAATTTACATTTATGGCATTTAGCAGACCCTCTTATCCAGAGTGACTTACAAAAGTGCTTTGCTATTTACCCAAGAAAAATCTCAGCTAGTTAGACTAATAGACTAATAGTTCAAAGATACCTTTAAGCTTTAGACATTACTAAACACAAGTCAATAAGGTGACCATAGTACTCTGCTATTCGTCCAAATATTTTCTTTGAAGAGGAGGGTCCTCAGTCCGCGTTTGAAGACAGCGAAGGACACCCAGGGGAAGCTCGTTCTACCACTTTGGTGCCAGGACAGAAAAAAGCCTGGACGCTTGTCTTCCACGGATTTTGAGGGATGGCGGGTCGAGCAGAGCCGTACCTGAAGCTCAAAGGGCTCTAGGTGCGGATTGGCTTTTGATCATTGCCATCAAGTATTGAGGGGCTGGTCCGTTTTTGGCTTTGCAGGCCAGTATCAGGGTTTTGAATCTGATGCAGGCAGCTACACTGCCATTCATAACAGGGGCAGAGGTGGCTCAGCGGTTAGAGCTCCGGGCTGTCGATAACAGGGTTGTGGGTTCGATTCCCGGGCTCGGCAAGCTGCCACTGTTGGGCCCTTGAGCAAGGCCCTTTACCCTCTCTGCTCCCCGGGCGCTGGAGTTGGCTGGAGTTGGCTGTGTGTGTGTGCTTTACTCACTGCCCCTAACACGTGTGTGTGTGAGTGTGTGTTCACTACCAGATGGGTTAAATGCGGAGGACACATTTCGCTGTACAGTGACAAATACGTGCACCTTTACCTTTACCTTTACATAAGTATACCTAATCCTATCCTAGACACATTTCCCCCCTGTACTGACCCAAAGATCATGACCGCTTTAGCCCTGTTTCTCCTTGGTGAGTAGTACCACCGTGAAGCCATGTATCAACTCATGTAATAACTGTCCAAATTATGCTGATATCAGAATGCTGTGTTGGGCATGGCTAATTTAACTGACTAATTCACTGACATTCATTAAAAGCCACATTATTATGAAACCATATAAAACAATCACATTCAACTTCAGTCAAATCACACATGATGTTGTTTTATGTTGTTGATGTTGTTGATTAACCTCTAGTGATCTGAATCATCTGAAACATCTCTGAATCAAGGCAGCAGCAGCAACAGCACAGTAATGGCAGGGTTCAGAAATGGAATAAAAAACAATCTACTGGTTTGCTTCAATATGAATATCGCAACATGTCTGGTCTTGCATTCCAAATTCAGAAAGACCAACAAATTAATACATGACTACTGAGTTCCCTCTTTACAAGGGAATTAGGTTCTTAATGGAATTATGTGGGATAGGGGCTGACACAGAACAAAAACGTAACGTTATTTAAAGAAAAAACAGCGGCTTCCAATGAACGTTTCTGTTCTGGAACAAACCAGGATAATTACGTTTATGGTTTTGCTTTTGTTCTGAAAAAAAGCTAATTCGTTTCTGGCTTTTGTAAGCTTTTTGTACCCTCAAACCAGTTCACAGCACTGACTGGAATGAATAATTTAGTAGGTAGTGGTAAACACAGTATAATGTAGATAAACACAGTATAATGACAGTAAATGCTTTGACTTTGCCTGGAACTGAGAATCTCGACAGAGGGATTTTAGCCTGCAGCAAACGTATTCCCAAAACCAGTCGAATCAATGAAGCAAAGCTTCAAGCCTCAGATTCCATAGATTTGTTTTATTTCTTTATATATAAGGGCAAAACATCATAACATTACCATGTTTTTCATGTATTTGTTTTATACCACTTGAAAAGACTGGTTGTCCTTATATTTACAAAATTACTGTCACTGCTAATTAATAAAATCTTGTGACATTAATGTAGCTATGAGCGATACTGGCAAAATATTTTATGATGATATTATATGCAATAGTTTTAGAAATGAATGAATATCACGCTGTTTGACATACAGACAAAATACACTAGTTGTGCCAGATTAAAAAAAAACATTTCAGTCATCTAGCCTTCCCAAATTTTCCTTTGACAACTTGGATCAGATTCTTATGCTTGCCCATTTTTCCTGTGTCAAAGACATCATATTCAAGAACTGACAAACATCTACATTTACAAGTGCCTTTGTAACAGAGGCACCACCCTTTCAGAGGCGACAGTGTAGATAATCAAATGTTATAAATAATCACCTCAATGGTTTTAATGTTATGACTGATTTAACTGCCATAAATGACACAGAAATACAGTAAATAACATAAATGTACACATCAGAACACGATGGTGGAGGCCCTATTAGGCCAAGGGCATAGGTTTAGTAGGTCCAATTGTGCACAAATGTACACTTTCCAATAATAGTGCATGCAGCCCCCCATTCCATGGTATCTGACTCTGTATTCATGTTCCTGTCACGCTGCCCTTTTGGCACTTTGGTAAATATGAAGGGCTAAATCGTGCGGTGTGAGCAGAGTGAAAGGAAACCACCTGAGACAGAAAGCCACTGCCCTCCTCTCCCCCTCCCTGACCTTTCTCCCACTTAATCTCCCTGCCATTTGATCCGACAAGCAATTAACATTCATTTGAGAGGGGAGAGGAAAGATGTGAGCGCAGCTGCAAAACAACCAATTCGTCCAGGCTTCCTGTTGTGTGTCCTGATCTGGCGTCTGTATCTGATGAGGCGGTGACTAGCCTTTGACTTTGCTATAACAGCCCTGCGTCAGCAGAGCCCAGCCTCACAGAGTAATGAAATATGTGGATACACACACAAAAGTGCAATAAAGGAGCTGATCTCCTGTAACCTCCGGCAGTGAGAGAAATGGAAGCAGCTGAGGGATGCTAACATGACCTCCGGTTGGCACTCTGAGGGTGAGCTCTGCTCATACGGTAAGGCCAGCCACATAGCACGTACATGGATAGTACACGGATAACTGCTTTTCTAGTTAAAGTATTAAATGTAGATAAAAGAGTCCAAATACCTGACGGGCATTACTAGGGATTGCAGTGAACACACACACACACACACACACACACACACACACACACACACACATATTCCCTTGCACAATAGTGAATTGGGGCAGTGAGAACATACACCCACGGCAATGAGCAGCCACCTCAACACCCAGTTCCTTCTAGTGCTGTATAGTACCTCTGAGGCAGTGCAGTCTGTAGTGTGTTGATTAAGAAGTGAAGTGTAAATGTTAGCATGCTCAATGCGTTTTAAAAGTCACACACATCCACAAATGCAGACACAACGCCTGAGCAAACAAGACTACAGTTACCAAAGCAATACTCCTAACCCACTACAGTTTCAACAATACCATGCAAAACCAAGCATCCAGCTTAAAGGTTTTATTGGTGTCATGCATGCTTGTGAAATTACAGTATTTACCCTAATAAAAACCTGTGTTTTTTATCAGTGTTTTACATTAAGTTAGGACTTATAATCTAATTAAGCTATTAAGTCTTTTTTATACCGTATTACATTTTTACATAAAATTTTAGAGGTTGGTCTTTTCAAAAAAGGCTGCATTTAGATATCTTTCCAACTACATTTTTAACCGTTATAAAACTAATATTCAATGGCTTTAATTCAATGGCTGAATCACTGGGAATCTTAACTGCAAAGGACTATTATGATTGCAGGTTTTCATTTCAACAAGGAAGGAGTAACCTACTCAACGTTTGTTGCTAGGTTGGTCAAACATTACTGAAAAGTCCCATTCAGCACAATTATTCCAAATATATCAAATATTGTCAAAATACTTAAATTATTTACAACAGATGACAAGGTTTCTTTAGAGAAAGCATATAACATTTACTTATTGTTGACTTTAAAATGTTATATTACCTAGCAGTATTTTGTTGCTGCAGGTAAACAAAACTAGGCTGGCTGGAAACAACTAATTTACTACCATGCTAACATGCCAAAAATAAGCATACCCTATAAACATAGTCAAATAGTGTCATTTTATATGGATAAAATTATGGATGGATTTGATTAAATCACCATGACCCAAAAAAATAATTTTAACCAAAAATACATAAATATGTCACAGTCAAAGGAAAATTAATTACTTATTATTTTTTATTAATAAGGTTCACATTTATTTGAATTTCAAATTACTTTGGTTCACACCAACTTAAAAAGGTTAAAACAACAGATTTTGACAAACACAAATTAAATAACATTACTGCTCTATAAAGGTTGTCCAACTGAACAATAGTTGCTACAAATGGACACAGCTATAAGTATAAGGGCTACAAATAACTCATGGGTTCTTTGCAGATTGCTTCTCCTTAAGGGTGATGGTAATTATATGAAATTCACTGATGTAAATGCCAGGGATACATTTCAAGTCATTTCAATGTTACGGAGAAAGGTCCTTTTCTTCCACTGGCATTAAACTGCGTTAAAAAAAAATGCTGATCACTCACCTGTGCTCAGCTTGTGCATCACAAATTGTGTCCAGGTTGTTGGCCTCAATGTTGGCCAAGGCTGATCTGTAGAGGGCCTCCAGGTCCAAGAGTTTCTTGGTGTCAAGGGTGGAGTGGCGACGGGCAAGAGGAGGCAGGAGGAGAGGCCCAGAGAACCTTCTGCGGACAGCATAGCTGGGCTGGGGCATGGACTCACAGAGGCCATGAGAGTCACGCCGCCTCTGTGGATGCAAACAATAGTGGAAGATCAGTCACCCACAAAATATAAATGCTGAGTTTTAGCGGGCACCATGATCAACTATATAGATATGCATTGAGAACATAACAGTATTGGAAATATAGTACAAGCATTTTGATGTTCAATAAATGTCCTATTAGCAACTATTTTTTAAAGGAAGGGATAGCTAGAGGTAACATGGCTCCTGCAATAAGAACATAGCTAGTTAGACATATACCTTACGCACACAGAGAGCGTTGTGGGTTTATGATTGAACCAGAGTAACCAAAGAAACTAAGTTACTTACATCTTTACTCTTTTACACCCGGCTGACACTAATAGAAAAACTATATGCATCATGCCACTACAGTGAAATAGGATGTGCCGGTTAACCATGCAGTATCAAATGCACATGGACAAGTAGTTGAAAATCAACCATATATTGTAACAACAATGGGAAATCTGGAAAACAAATCAGGGGTACTCTGAAGTGGGTTTTCTCTAAAGTGCGATGACATCCACAGGAAATCCTGGCTTTAAGGGCACAAGCTACTGGGACTAAGACAGCATATCACCTAGCTCCAGGCTGACTGAAACACAGCGGAAAGGAACTGGAGCATTTGATTAAACAAGAAGAATCCAATCTATATGTGCAGGGCAGATTAAGTGCAAGCCTGATTAAAGTATGAAGATAATTCACATTTCATGGAAGCCTCTATCTGGTAATGCTTCCAAGGGACATCACAGGGTGGAGTTTTATCAGCAGGCAGGCCCAACATATTGCTGCCATGAGTAGGCATGTTTCTCTTCACGTTCACACAGTATGTTTGGAAAAAAACAACGTTGCTTGGAGAAATAGTCCAGGAAAGAATGCAGAATCCATGAACTCTTTGAGAACTCTCAAGCCGTGCCTCCGGATTGCTCAAACCTTAAAATAAACAGTTCAATCCAACATGCAGTTAAATGGAGGCCTGCTCTGCAAGCGCTCACCACAACCACTCAGAGTGGGATCACAGCTAGCAGATGACAGAAGGACTGTTTCACAGTAAGTAGCCTTAACTGCAGTTTAAACATATCAAGGCAAATACAAAAAAAAAATCACACATTTTGTCTGGATGCTGCTGTAAATAACCCAGCTCCGACTGACACACACACACACACACACACACACACACACACACACACAGTACAAGTGTTCACATTCTCACTTTCTCATCAACGTTTTTACAATACACATATACATTCTGTTGTCGCAGTGGGGCTGAGAGGTGTAAAACCATTAGAAAAGTGTGAAAGTCACTGCATCACACACACACACACACACACACGCACAGTCCTCACTCGACAAGGTCCTGGAGTTCCTTTCTCAGAAGTGACGAGAGGACACTTCACACTGCCTTTTCCTATTAGCGAGAGGCTTAGGTCATCGATCAGCTGTCTCATAGCAAGAGATTAGAAATCCCTCGGTACTGGACCTTTTTCCTCCTCTCGCTTGTATCTTTTACTTTAGTAGCTCAAAGGATGCTTGGCGTTTTATCTCTTGGAATCAGATCCTGCACCCAGAACGTTAGAATGACGCGGAAAATCTGAACTGAACAAAATCATCACTGCAGCACAGTTCCTGCAATGCATTAACGTCCACAACTTGAAAACCTTCAACCTTAAAGTATATCTTAACACCTCATTAAAGCAACAAGAAAATGTAGGTATGTAGAGGTATGTAGCATAGTATGTAGTAAGAGGTATGTAGCATAGACAAAAGAGATAAAGTTAGGTATACTTAAACATCCACGATACATACTCAGAAGTAGTCGTTTTCTGAGTGTGGTTATGATGGACTCTATAACTATAACCACAATACAATTCAAAACGGAAAGTTTTAGCAATAAGGGCGGTTAGCAACGCAAGTGCAACATCAATAGCGGCTGGAGAACCTGCAGTGACATATGTTGTCATAGCAACACTTCCTGTTAGTACAAAACAGATTAGTAGTGTGTTAATATTTTGTGTACTAACATACCAAACCTGCTCTATTAAGATAAGTATGTATCTTATAGTATTAGTGTGAATTACATAACTGGGATGCAGCCTTAGAGATCAGCTAATCAGATTTTGAAGCTGTCTGTCCAATACTGAACTGGAGTACTGCACTAATGAGTGTGTGCTGATGTACTCTTTCCAGTACTGTATTTTTCACCTGGTATGTTCAATCTGTATTGCTGTGTATACCATGATTGCTGCAACAGTGAGAAGAGTGAAAACACACATTTAATAACAATAAGCATTCAAAAATGAACGGCACAACTTCATGCAATAGCTTGTGGCATTTAAGTGAAACTGAACAAGTCCATTCAGTGTCTAGGGGCATCAATGGAGAAACCTGCACAAGCTCATGTGATGCCTGGAGGCACCAAGGAAATCCCTGCACAAGTCCATGTGATGTCTGGAGGCACCAAGGAGAAACCTGCACAAGTCCATGTGATGTCTGGAGGCACCAAGGAGAAACCTGCACAAGTACATGTGATGTCTGGAGGCACCAAGGAGAAACCTGCACAAGTACTATTTGCTTTGGTGCCTATTGAACAGTACTGCTAAATGTACAATAAATACATTAATGCAAAACACAGAAAAACTACATTCAGTGCAATAATGCCCTAAATGCAGAACATTCAATAAGTAGCATAAAGAGTTGAGCTAAACCACTGTATAAAGTCACTGTAAACAGTGTGTTATTAGAATGTGCAAATAGCAGTTAAGTTAGAGAGTACTGTACAAATAAAGCTTGTAGCACAGAGTAGGGTAATGTATACAGTGTGTTTTCAGAAAGTATAAATATTGATGGAGCAAGATGATGCTTTATTCCGGACTATAAAGCAGAACTGAACTGAAATGAACTGAAATGAATGCTGACATTTTTATTAAGCATTGGATGCACATACAAAAGCTTGCTATGTGGACATATTTTGGGTACAGATGATGTGTTGACACATACAACTTGAGGTATTTCACAATCTAAAATAATGTCGATAGGCAGATTTTGAGCAGGTTGTGGGTGTTATATGTGAACCACAAGCTGAAGTTGGTTTCAGTTTTACAAGGAACTGTTAGAACTTGTCTTAGAAGTATTTCTCTTAATGCTGCCTAATCTTTCACTTACTGAGAAAAGGTGCCACTGCAACCAGAAACAGTTTTTTTTACCAGTTTAGAACGACAGTTGGAACTGAATTGGAACAGAGTGTTGGGCCTAATTTACTGAGCAATTTAGTGGTATGAACTTAAATAGCTAAATTATCACTCTTTACACCTAATGTATGGATCTACAATAAGTAGTGGATCTTAACAAGTCATCATACCACTCTTTATTAAGGTTTATCATTAGAGTGTTAATTTCTCTTTTAGAATCTAAAGCCAGCTCATGAGTTGTAAGTTATATACACATTCACAAGCATAGGAACATAGCAAGGTAGGACAGATGCACGTAATTACAAATATTAAGAAAACTACTCAACTAATGTATGAAACCATGAAACCAAACTCATTCAGCTACTGTAGTCGGAAGTAATCTTGACAAGTCTCAGCTGTCTGTAGTTTTGCAATGATGCCTAGATACGCTCTGCTTTCCGTGCAATTCAGGACACCCAGCTTGACTGCTTGTAGTAAAATCATGCCTCTTCACATTTCTGTGGTTATTCCATCAGACAAAATGACTGGCTTGTATTTGGAAATCTCGTCTCTTCTCCAAATGGATGGGCTGATTCCACTGCTGTGCTTCTACTTGCCCAGGATATCGTTTTTGCCTCACACACCCATTTGGTGCAGGGCTGCTATGTACTCATGTCAGCCAGTGCCTCCTTGTACCATCTACTATGGTGGATAAAACACTAGGTAACTTGAAGGACCCCTGTCTATCTTCAAAGATGCGTTACACTAAAAACTGTATTTTATTTGGAATAGTAGAATAAGGAGAGTTTGGTACAAGTAAGTTATATTCCACAAGCCTCAAACACTAAAAAGCGCCTAAAAAAGAAAAACTGTTATGACCAAAACAGGGCAGTAACAAGGGCCAATTCCAACCCTCAAACAGTCTTGACTCCTCAAAACACTTTTTGTCCCATTTTCTGATACAAGCATACAGATCTCCAACAAACACTGTTATGCTGCTAAGCGAACCAGGCCATGTGACTGTGGCTTTTCCTGTGCCAGTGGCTACAGAAGGGTAATTCAAACTCCACAAAAGAAGCAGCCGGGGAAGCAAGTGGGTATTTGTGCTAGGCTAAATCCCAAGCTGATTAGCTTTTACCATCTCTTCTCTCCAATGTTTGCTCCCCTGAGCTATCTACACACCAGAAGGGGGACTCAAAAGCGCTGAGAAAGGAAGCCAGACCCATGGAAGTGAGTAGGTGCCAGGTGGGTGCTGAGCTAAAAGCTACCGCTAGCCAATCGGCTACAGTCTTTTCAACTAGCTAACTACACACTGTGCCACAAGAACACCAAGAAAACAGCAACACTATGTGGTAAGATTCAGGATAATTACAATACTATGCTAGTGCTATGCTACGTGGCTCATGTGAACCAGTCAATCCAGGCTTTTTTCACAAGCTCACCATAAAAAGTAAAATCAGCATATTTCATTCTGAGGCAAAATAACAGGGTTGTAAATAGGCTTGTAAATCTGCATCTGAGCATTTTTCACCAAAGTGATATACTTACAATTTATATAACAAAGAACAACTTAATAAATGAATGAAATGAATGCATTCTATAGCACCTTTACAAATGAAAATGAAAAGAATAAATTATGAGCAACATGACAAAGAAAGAAAAAAAAACACAAAGAAGGGACATTTACCTTTCAGGCCATCAGTGACCCCTGTAAAAGGGCCAAAGCTTTATTTCAATGGTTTGCATATTAAATAGGCACTGCCACTGAGAGGCCAAGTTATCGTGCTGACCTCACCAGCACTGAGAATCTGTCACGCAGCTTGACAATTACAGTCCGTAAGCAATGCATTGGTAAGGTCAGCAAGCTTACCCCAATTGCTTATGCAGAATGGCCTATGGCACATTCATCCAAACCGTAAAACGCTAGCTGTGCTGGCAGAAATTCCCTTTAGGTACAATACTGTGCAGAGCTGGTCAGTAATGCTGATGACGTATCTATGCAAAAAAGCTTTTTTTAAATAAAAATATGGCAGAAATGGTTTGTGCTTGTCGATAAACAATGTATTTGCATGGCTTGCCTTATCCAGCAAATAAATAAGCTTGACATTATTCACTGTGTATTCAAAACAGCGCTGCTGATTTTGCAATTATCTGCACAGTCTAGAGTGCACTAGAACAATGTGCTGATTATTCAGACCATTTGCACTGAACTGCAAATCGTATCTGTAAGTGAAAACACAGTACTCAGACCAAGATTGTGGTCCCGACCTACTTTAACACCTCTCCTGGCCTTAAAACAACACAAACCCATCAAACAAGCCTGCTGTGTCAGAGTCACCACCAGAAAGTGACCACAGTCTGACTGTGCCTCCATCTGCTCAACAATAAGGCGCAGGAAAATGTCACACATGCATAATAGGACCCATGGCCAACGCTGCTAAAGCGGTGGGTGTGTGTGTGTGGGGATGGGGGGGGGTACACCTGGGGCCTGTGTCACTGATGTAAGAAATTACAAACCAAACTTCTTGGAGTAGTAACCATGAAGAACATCTATCAGGTTCTCAAGAGAACATTTTATCCAATAGCAGAAAGCTGATTTGCATAATCTGAAAATGATTGAGGGGGGTGAGGTGGGCTGGGCTGGAGCATGTTCCCATATAATTGCATCCAGGCTCATGAATAATGAGTGCTGGCATTGACAGTGCAGGCACATGTTGCAGGATTGATGTGCCAAGATGAATCACTGCTGATTTGTAGATCAGTTTGAGTAGAAATGGTCTGACAGCACTTTCCCTTCTCTGATACAAACCCTTCAATTTAACCAACTATTTAAAAACTAAATAAAGAAAATTTAAAGCTTTTAAATAATAGAGTTCCTTGAGGCACGGAAACACTGTTAAACGTTCGCTCAATAATCCTTACGGCCCATATAGATCTTTGAGTTATATTGGACTTTTTCACTCTCCATATAGGCTCTGGAGGTCTAACGGTAAGACTGTATACCTCGGCTCTTATAAATGTTAATGGCATCTCAAAATGAGAACAATATTTAAACAATTATGTCAAATTTCAAATGTCAGACTCTCAAAACAAGTGAAAACAAGGTGAAAATGAGGTGAGCCAACCCTATTTGAAAGTTTAGCAATGCAGAGTTCAACTGAAACGCAGAGCAACAATAAACCAGTCTACTAAATGTGCCTGAAAACAGTTGAAAACACTCCTGAGACCATTCACTTAACTTCCTGCTCTCAGGTATAAGGGTTTATTCTCTAAACATGTCTAATTTGAGCCTCAGTTAGCTGGAACACGGTCTGTGCTGTGATGTTTAGCCTGCTAGCTAACTTATCTAACCCCAGGTAGCCAGCTGTGAATTCAAACATGGCAGAAATGATCTCATTTTAACATGATGATATGATATTCCCAACACTAGTTGGTTGACTTTGCTCTTTGACCCAAGTGTTGACGAATAATACACAGTAGCTCAGGAGTTGTCCGATACTCGATGGAGCTATAGCTGAGCAATAGTTAAGTATAAGGATATCTTAGAAAATGGGCTACAGTTCCAAAACTACAGGGAAATAAAGGTTAAATTTGTCATTCTTTTCTTTCAACAGCACTAAAAGGTCCCATTAAAACCCATCTAGAAAAGGTTTTCTATCAATGTGAAGAACATGGTATTGTTGCGAAGAGCCATTTAAGCATTCATATGGTTATGGTCATGATTCTATATAGTAACACTGTCTTTACTAAAGACCCCATGAAGAACCTTTTTAAGAGTGTACAAGAGTGTTTTTAGGAGAATTCACTGCTTTTGTGACATTACATTTGCCTGCCTATTCAGCCTGCAGCTGTTTAGCCCTACCCTGATGCATTCATAATGAGGTGTTTTAGCCAAAGCATCCAATAATAAAACAGATCTCAAGTCATCTTAGATCTTTTCTATTGATCCATTCACCATGAAAATTTGACACAACGTAAAGAACAACGGTCAGATCCACATTTTGTCACAAAGTAGAGATTCTGTCATCCTTTGTGCTGACATTGGCCTGATACCAATACTGGCTTTCAGACTGGTGCCATCTCTAATTTTGATTAGTGTCAATCAGTTCTCTCACAGTGCTCAATTATTAATGGGGAGTTATTACTTCCTCAGTCTATCAATTTCCCACCACAATAACAAAACTACAGTCAAGACACAACTCTCTCTTCCACTCTTTATGAGTGTCGATTACTCTCTCTCACTAATGCCGACGTCCCTGAGGTTCAGCCGCAGGGGAGCATCAGCAGGGATTCTCTTCATTAAATGTCATCGTCAAAACAGATTCAATTAAGAGCAACATGAAGAACATCACAAAGGAAATCAGCATGCATCAAGAGCTGGGCTCATCAATGTTCGATGAGTGATCATGATTATTAACAAAAATATTCAAGGATATGAAACACAACACTTAATTAAGCCACATTAATCTGGTTGTTTTGTTTGTTCCTCTGACGCTCAAGTACAGGCCGTAAGATGTAAGATTATGCTCATCATCATGAGAGTTTTTTTTTTCCAGGACCTTGATTACTGGAACGTTTGATGTTTTCCAACTGTCCATCACTTACTGGTTTCCACTTCACATGTGATGAGTTATTACATTATATACTATACTATTAGAATGCTTCAGTTTTAGATGTACAAATATTGGGTCTTTTGTTTTGCTGAAAGTAAGTTTTTTTTTGCTTGCATGTTTGTGCAATAAGAGAAACCACAAGCTGAGAACGTTTAGATACCTTCTTATACCCTTCCCCTGTCGTGTGAGCATCAGTGGCTTACGTTTTCAGATCTTTAGACAGGTAATTAGATGAGCCCATGTTTGAAGAGTGTTAATACAGTGTTTAAAAAGTCAGAGATTTTTTAAAGCTTGAAATGTTGATGCACATGACGATTCCTAATTATAATTGCTGACGTGCCTTAGACCTGACTTGCTTATCAAGGTCTGAGACCTGATAAATGTACCCTTTTCCGAGTTAATGACTGCCCACCTGTCCGGCCTGACACTGACTGAAAGGCTGAACATCGGGCTCTCCTGCTACTGGCCTAAGAACGGCTGCCCACCCTCCAGCTCCTGCTACCTGCCTCGGACTCGTTGCCCACCCTCCATTCCTGACTAAGTTTGCATGGATTATTACTATTACCACCATTTTACCATCATCATTACCGTCATTACCTATTCTTACCATTCTCTAATACAATTATATCAGCACACATGAGCAGAAGAAAAGTCTTGTGTGGCAGTAGTTTTGACCAGTGGACGATGGGTCCTGCCTTGTGAGTCTTGGTTCCTCCCAAGGTTTCTTCCTCCAGCTCGAACTCACAGGGGTCTTTATGTTTATGGTTTATGTTTGGTTGATCTTTTGTCCTATTACTGGATTACTGTAAAGCTGCTTTGAGACATCAGTTGTAAAAAGCACTACACAGATATGCTTTGGGTGTCCAAATATTTATTTTATGATTGATATTTGGGTTTTTGTTACAGTTATTGTGAAATAGGATTTGCTAAAAGCATAGTGTTTATAGCTGATTACCTACAGAGGATGTGTTTACTATGCCTCAGTTTAAAAGGCCTACGAGGTCCAGACTTTTGTGTACGACTGTTTGTGTACCAATACAGCTCTAAACTTTTAAGCTGTATAGGAGCTTTGTAGGGCATCCAACCGAGTAAAAGCAAATGACAACTTTGAAGAGGGCAGCAGTGTGCAGACCTCAAAGGAAAACATTGTGATGTTCATTATGATAGTCTTACCCATCACTATGCCACCATTCTGGCCAACTGAACTGCTCCCTGATGGTGCACAGTTTGAACCGGCTACTACTGACTTTTTTTTAACACAGTCTGGGAAGCTGTAACTTCAATTAAGGTTTTTTAACCTAACAGTACTTAGGGCTAACTGCCACACAAACAACTCACGCTAGGCTCATCCAAACTGGACCCAGTCCTGGGTTGCCAAATTGACCCAAACCAAAACTTATAACTAAGAAATGCTCATCTATAGTATTGCTCCAAAAAGATTTTCTTATTTTTTCTGAATTGTAGCTTTATAATGGGGAGGTTATCAAAGTTAACAGCTGTATGAGCTGTACACCATAACATCTAAACAATATGACTGGAAATATTAGGTGTAAAATTGACCAATTTGCATAGTGATACAGCACTGATGCAGAGACAACCTGACAAATTTACAGTGCCTTACACAACCAAGAAGTTGTATGGCAGACCTCCTCATCTGTTCCAGAATCAGCACTGTATAATGATGTTTGACTTCGCACCTTAGCACCTGCCATTTCTCACAGTCTTATTTATTCAGTGTCGATTTTCACGACACATCAACATATGTTGAGATTTTCTTGAGGTGTTAATTGCAGGTCAAATTAATCCTGTAACCCAGCAAGTATGCTAGATATGTGTGTGTACTCTGTACTGGGCTTGGGTTGGCAAATTGCATGCAAGTACGTATTTGTTAGATAAGCCTTTATAACACCGTAACTCCCTTGTCCACCCACAATTATACAGACACACACACCTGAAGGAGATGGTGGTACTTTGCACACATAAAAGCACAGTTCATTAATGTCAATTTAAAAAAGGCATAAAAATGGCTTTTAAATGGTTCTACACAGCACCCAAAATAGTTCCACTATGGCAACAAATCGAAGAAGCTTGTTTCAGTGCTATACAAAACTACCTTTTCATAGTAAAAAGAAAGAATGAGTTCTGTGTAGTACTGAAAAAAGCGTACTTGGCTTGTTGCCATAGTTGAACCATTTCTGTGGTATATAGAACAATATCTTAACTACAAAACCTGTCAAGAATTCCTTTTAAAAGTGTGTATCATCACTGTCATATCAACTGTCTTGTAATTATATATTTTAATAAGATTTGTATACCATTCGTACATTATTTATTACTTATCCCAGCTGCACTCAATTAGTCAAGACATGTTTGGTAGCTGAAATCTGACACTTTACAACAGGGGGTGGTAGGCTAACATTGCTAACAAACACTGATCACCAATTTCCTCTCTGTAAATACCTGCCCAACACGTATCTCAACCCACTCAAAACCCACTTAGATCTTTACTTGCTTTGCACGGACAAACTGATGCAGTTAAGGACATGGCTTGCCAGCTTTTTTGAAAAACTGGTACCACTTTTACCTCAGCACACTACATGGTATCATCCACACATTGCAGTCCAGTTTAAAAACTGAATAGTGCTAAGTGGGATGTTACATGGATGATAATGTAGTCCAATTTTTAGCTAAAATGTTTAAATAATGGCTATTCATGCTCTTCTACCAAAGCTTTTTTAAGCATTCACATAGCAACATTGTAATACATTGCTTTTGAAGGCATGTATTTACATGGATGAGCTTGGTAACTGTCCAAGTCTAGTGTTTATTAGCAACATTATCCCAGAACTCCTGTTCTATCCTAAAGGAGTAAAGTTCAGACACCAAACAAGTCTTGGCTGATGGACTGCATCTGGTGTAAGTGATAACTCATGTTAATTTGATTTTACTCCACAGCTAAGAATGTTTGCTCCTTCTCGGGAATACAACAGATGATTCAGAATGATTCATTTATGGGTGGCAACGGTATATGAGCACATGAGTTACCTCTGTTGATAGACGGGACATTGACACAGAATTCCCCGTTTGTACTTGGCAAGAAGCAGCGTAGACTTCTGAAATGAAAAATAAATCAACAAGAATTAGAGTAGTGACTGCACTCGAAACTGTCAGCTGACAGAGGCCAAATTTCAAACTCACATACATTGCACCACACCCTACAGCCAGAAAAACAGACAGAAAATAAGATTACTCAGTAAAAGTTAATCAGAAGATTACCCAAAGTGAATGAAGTCTATATCGTCACTGCAATGCAAAACCTTATCTGTTTTAAAGCATGTACATCAACATAAGATGATTTTATACCATGTAACTATGGACCATTTTATGTGGGTCCATTCGCACAAAATGAACCTTTCAAGGTTTTGATATGACATCAACAATATGCAATATCTTTTTTCGACAGTTCTTAAGACTGTATCCCTTCAAATATTAACCTCTTGGAGGCTGAAATCTATCAACCTGTGCTCCCTGAGTTCAAACTTATCATGGGATGCCATAAAGTACAGGCATGATCTCCTTTGAAGTGTCTTGCGGTATGACGCAGACGCACAATATTGTCTAGGGCAATAAAGCGGGGCTGAATCATAACACCCCTGATCCTCCACCTCAATTGCTTTGGAACTTGACTGGCAAATGGGTCAAATGGGATGTTGGTCCGTGATAAAATCCCACTGAACCTCCACCAAAGCTTGAGTGCAATGTAGGAAGTCTAAAATCCATACACTGTCAAATATTCATGAGGAAAACTGATTTTTACTGCTGTTTTCCATCAGCAGGGAATCTCTGATGCAACCAGCAGGGCACACACAGGTGCTACAGCAATACTGACAGCGAAACACAGTCAAGTGAATAAGTACCGGACCTGGTTCTGGCTCTGAACTAAAGCCACTTAGCAATCTTGTCTTAATTGAGTGCACCGACTTGGAACCATTTTTATTGCGTCTTTGACTGAGCGGTTTTAATGGTCCTCCATTAAAGAGATACTCTCATTATCTCATTACTTTTCCATTACAGCGAGGTGCTGATATGCGTTGAGGAAGGAGCGTTCACTCAGAAACATTGAATCTTTTCTTCAGCTTAATTCTGTCATGCCCTAATAAGCACACGAAAGCCTTAGGTGATGGGTACAAAGTTAAAGCGTGGGACCCAGTGTGTTTGAGCAGCGATGCCGCACATGCTTGCAAAACTTGATTATGAGCTGAGATCTGGCATTTAAATAAGGAATGAAGTCCCTTCCTTGTGCATGTGGGGCTGAGACACCACCCAGAGGGCAGTGTGGTGAACTTCTGGACTCACTCACTCACTCACTCAAGTCCAGAAGGTGGGTGAGGTGGGTGAACCAGCTTCAAATCTAGGCAGCGGACAGTTTCATCTGTAAAAGGATGTCAATCAAGTACTGTAGGAGTAGCTACCCTAGCACTTAACTAAAGTTCCTATGAACCTGTGAACTTATGAATACACCCACCATCCACCAGCTATTATCAGAGGAAGTGGAGTTTGTTAGGGGCTACTTTCTTGGTTTTGGTGTAAAATTAGGGAAAGTTTCCTCAAAAAGATATAATTACATTTTCATGTAAAAAAAAAAAAAAATGTTAAACTTAAACACTCTTAACTACGTGCATCTGAACGAAGGGAATGAACGTCCTACTTACTCATCTCTGCTGAGCAAGAAGTAAAGAACCATGATTTCACACGACTTGAGTCACAGACATATTTAGTGGTGAGTTGTGCGAATACGTGATTTCCTGCATCTCCCCTCACTTCTCAGCTCGTTAAATCTCCTTTACTGTCTCAAATGAATATTCCCCACCTCTGCTTTAACTTTTCACCACTTTTCTAAAAGTTTATGGAGAAGATATGAACAGACGTTCTGTGACAGAAGGCGGGTAGCAGTGTGTTAAGCCTTAAAACAGACTAGATGCACGTTAAAAAAAAAGAAGTCCCGTACGAAATACGTTAACGTTTGCTATCACGAACTGGAAAAACTCGAGACTCGGGTTTAAGACTAGTTTGAGAGGTGTGTGTGTGTGTGTGTGTGTGTGGAAGGGGGGAGACTTACCTGAAAAGCCTTTTCTCGGCTGGTTCGGTTAAAAGGTCGTCTTCTACCTTCCGCAAAGTGAGTGAAAGTCAGGAGAAGGACCAGGGCGGCTCACTGTCGGGCTGAGGGAAAGTTAGGCTACATGTTTTATTCGCTGGCTTTCAGTCTCCCAGACTTCAAACTCTGAACCAAAGGCTCGCTCCAGATGACGCTTCATCTGGTCACGTGGCACAAAAACCGAGTAACTCTAGATGTAAACAAAGGAGCGTGGAAAGCAGCAGCAGCAGCAGCAGCAGCAGCCATCGTGCTTCGAGCTCGTAGTGAAAGTCGCTTTACTTCGCCGAAGGACTGAACTCTGGGTTCACTCTATCTATTTCTATTTCACACCTTTGAAAGTGTGGAAATCTGGGTGACATCGGACTGGTGGGTCCAGCTCACCTCAGGCTTGCTCGACCTGACCAACTTTGGCGTATTCATTATAATTAAAAAAAGAAATCTCTCTCTCTCTCTCTCTCTCTCTCTCTATATATATATATATATATATATATATATTTTTTTTTTTTTTTTTTTTAAGGTAACATTATTCATAAGTATGTAGGATAAATCCGGGCGTCGCCTACCGGATAAAGCTAAAACTGCATGTTAAAATACAGTTCTTATCTCGTCCGGCTAAAGCAAGTCTGCCAACATCGTGTTGGTTATGAAAACTGAGCTGCCAGTCCTCAAACAGAGAAACCGAGGACAGACTGACTCCGTGCCGTTTGGTCAAATGTTTTTTTTTTTGATGATCTGAATTATTTTGTAAGTAAGATTTACACGTTGTAAACACTTTATGCACCAAAAAAACTACAACTATGAATTATTACACATATTAACTTTTTATTTCTTAAGACACACACACTATGTAAATAACCTTGTTTTTTTTGTAAGTATTCCAGTGAATTCGTTGGTTTTTGTTAAGAGGAAAAAACTTTGAGGGGAAAAACACCCTCCTCCTGTCGACAACGGATAATTAACTAGAAATGTGCATTTCCTGAAGAAAGTGGGGAGTGATTGCGCAACTGAAGTGGCGGTTGCTAGACTGTTGCTATGTAGTCACTATGGTGAAACTAGGATGTTTTTGTTGGGTGGTTGCTATGATATTTCAAGTGGTTGCTAAATGTTGGAAATGTTAAAACTGCATGATCACGTGTGCTAGTAGTTGCTAGGGTGTTTTTAAATTGTTGCTATGGTTTTTCATGTGGTGGATAAAGCGTTGCTAAGGGGGTTCTATGGTGTTGTTTAGGTGTTCCTGGATGGTTGCTATGATATTGCTAGGTGGTCCTTGTGGTGTCCCATATGGATGCTAAGTAGTTGCTGTGATACTGTTACATAACTGCCATTGTTGTGATATTGCAGGTGGTTGCTGTGACGGTTGCTTTTACACCCAAACATCAGGAAGTTAGAATGTTGTTGTTGATATCTCTTAAAAAAATAACCAAAATCCAGCCAGCAAAGGTCCATCAGAACAGGAGAGTGAAAGGCACTGCAGGTGAGTCTAGCCACTCGGAGAGCAGACAGCAGGGACTCCCATTCAGCATTAATCTTACACCAGCATTAAACCAGACTTGAGGGCATTTTTAGGTTGGCAAAAAGAAACACACAGATTGTTAGACTGTGTTTGAGGTGGCAGGACACAGTATGTAAATTTAAACACCTTTCAGACAGTGACTCCAGCAGACCTCCCTGTAACAGCCTACGTAACTAAAAATGGAGATCTAGGAGGAAGCACAGATATATGGGCTCCCTAAGACATCAGCATGCCATCTGCTCCACCATCAGAAAACCTGAGTGAACGTGTGAAAGGGATGGGACGACAGCACCACCAGAATCTCAGTTAATTAAAAAAATCCCTGTGTCCATGAACTAGATTTGACACTTAATTGACAAAAGATTGACGACACAAGACTGGATTGAGGATGTCCCAAAGATTGTCCCAAGATTGTCCCAAATACTGACTATACTGTATATGGACTGTGAATTTAACCATATGCTGTGCAACCTCACCAGTGTTTACTCAGTACTCTTATTTAAGAAAGCATTTAGTGTTGAGTGATATGGGCCCTTTACTGTTGTACTGTAGTGATTTTACCATGCTGACTGAGTTGTTAAATACTCAAGGTAGGTAGAAATGACCAGAGATGTACTGATTTGATCATAGTTTTAATTTGCTTAAAACTCACATGATATTCTACCACACTCATGTTCAGATGAACAGTATGCAATATCTGATTTGATGGTAAGATTGTAGTGAAACGATTAACTGTTCTCATGCAGCAGCTTTACAACAAAGTATTTTATCAGAGTAGTTTCAGTACAGCTACTTCTACATCTGTTTTGGCTGGAGAACTACTGGTAGTTGTTTTTTGGTATCTTTTGGAATTCTTGGACTTCAACTTGAACTAAAAGTTGGCATATGAACAGTAACCTTCACAATAACCCAACCTAATTATTGTCCATCGGTCAAGCATTAGAGTCAAAAGAAATGACATGATTGAATTGACAACCACACATGTAGACATGGCTTCCCTTTCTTGCTCTCACTTACACACAGACAGAGATCACAACATTACACAACTGTGGAAACAGCAAGGACTACGTTACCTCAGCACATAAAAAACATAAGTGGCATTGTTTCATAAACCAAACAGTGTCAATTACCTTTTGACAATCAAATAAGACAAATGTACATTTTCCATAGCAGTGCATACGATTCTATAAGCATGTGCGAGAGAAAATAGGCCTATCCCACAAGGGTGTTTCTACTTCTTAAAACATGCCTAACATGTTATCTGTGCTGTCCTGTCCACAGTTCAAGCAACATCTACCCTCTTTCCCTCATGAAGCAGCACACCACATCTTTACATGTGCATTCAGGTGTCATTTTTTTGGGTGCACTTGATCAAAAGCTCCTCTAATTTGGAGGGTATCGGGCAAATGGTGAGTCCTCCCTCATCTTGCTCTGCTAGAAGAAAAAGAAGACAATCATGAAAAACATGGAAAAAGGTTTCCGATGATAAATAGTGGTAACGCCATCCTGCAACGTGTAAAGTTATATTAAAGGGCGTGGGCAGAGCAAACAGAATCTCACCATTGGTAAATCATCCAGCCTTTCAAACTTCGGCTTCCTGCAGGTGGTGATGACCTTCGCAATCACGACCACAAGCACCAAAGCCAGAACTATAAAGAAAATACACAGGACGGCCACGAGCCCTGGATTCCTCGCCAAGCTGTTCCCTTGTGAAGCTGTGTGAGAAGAAGCAGCAGAATCACACAGAATTACAAGCAAGAAGTGTTTAAAAAAAGTGCTGAAATATTTAGACAACAGAGGTCAGGTAATCTGTTGATTATTTTGATGATTGATCGTATAATCGTAAAAGCTAACTGAACTGACATTATCAGAGCTACTGATTTTGACAAGTAACCTGGTAATCAGAGAACACAGTAGAGCTGCCGCTATCAGTTATTAATAAAATAATTTGTTGATTATTTTGACAATCATGAAATCAGAAGCTAATTGAGCTGACATTCATAATTAAGTGCTCTATTACTCTATTACTCTATTACTATTTGGACAATTAATCTTGTAATTAGAAGTCAAGAGCCTAATATCAATATATAATCAAGTAATTTACTGATTATGTTGACCAATAGTCGTGTCATTAGATATGTCAAAACTTAAAATATCAGTTAAATAATTATGTAATCTACTGATTATTTTTGAATAATCGAGTATGAATCTAATTATTTTGAAGATTAATCGTTTAATCAGAAGTCAAGACCAAATATGTCAGTTAATAATTGATTAATCTACTGAATATTTTAACAAATAATCATGTAATTAATCAGAGAAGTAACAAGCTGAAGTTAGTTAATAATCGAGCATCAGATTATTTTGACGATTAATCAAGTAATCACTGATCTAATATATCAGTTAATAACTACTAAGTAATCTACTAATTATTTTGAAGATTTATCAGGTAATCAGAGACATCAAGAGCTGACATAATTGAGTAATCTGATTATTTTTGACAATTGTGCATTTAAAGAAGTCAAGAGACTATCAATTATTTGAGGAATCTACTGATTATTTTAATAATAAATTAAATGAATTGTTTATTATTACATTAGCAATTGAATAAGTAGCAATTAATCGAGTGATCTGAAATCAGTACTGTAACTATCAATTATATTAGTAATCAATATAATGTAATGTAATCAGGTAATCTGAGATGTTGGTGGAACATTAATTTATTATACTGGTAATAGAGAAACTACTAATTAGCGTTCAAGCTTTTAAAAAGGCTAAACTATAAAAATTGACTAAAAGAGCACTTCAGAAAAAAAATTGAAAAGTAAAAGTATCTCTACATTTGTATCAAACATGACAAATCGCACCCCAGACTGGTCCTGCAGTAGTTTCACAAGCAAGATTTTCAGTTTAATAAATAAGAACCCCCCTTCTGATGATGTATCAGGAAGGTAAGTTCTGAAAAATTATGAATTATGAGGTGGCAGGCTGTGAAAAGGAATTTTCAGGGCAGGCTGTGAAAAGAAGTCATATGGCTTACATTACTGACAGGTATAGCCTACTGCAACTCTGCACCTTCCTAAACTGAACCATGTCTTCGATCATTGTTCGACAACTAAGAGAAGTTGTAAGGTGAGAAGTGTATACATCAGTGGCTAGGCTAGCAGTCAGGGTTGGATTCCCAGAGGTTGTATGATATATTTGTGTGAAGCATTTTGGGTATTGCAATGAGAAAACACAGAAGAAGAAAAGTGACGAGGCTGAACGATACAATGCTGCACTACATAATATATGGCATAACACGACAAATAGCCTCACATCTTGCTAGATCTAACAGGTTTAGGCAGAGAAAAACTGCTTTCAATGAACAGATCTTAATCTAGTCTTAGAGAGATAAAAAATTGGAGACCATTACGCTTTTAGAAAACTTCTAAGCTTTTGAAAACACAAATTGGTATGTCCATGAGGTTTCTTTTTTTAATCCATTCAGTCAAGTAATTGTGATCGAATGTACCTGAGGTCGGGGTTGTGTTCACTTTGTCTGCTGAAGCTGTTTTATTGGGTGCTTTAGTAGATAGCTGCTTGGTTGTCACCAGCACAGTAGTTCCAGTGCTGTCATTTCTGGTCACTTGTGTTGTTCGTTCAGGGACACTGCCATTGCCTCCATGTGAGTCAGTTGTGGCTGACTCTGAATGGTGTCCGGTCACTGTTGAATGGGTGGTTGTTGTTTCTGGACTGTTGGACCTATGGGGCTCAGCTGTGGTGCCTGTGCGTAGAGTAGAAGTTTGAGTGGTCGGTTCTGAGGATTGCTTTGTTGCTCCATGTGTTTCAGAGATGGCAGATGGTTTTGAGGTGGCATGAGTGGCTGATTGTAAGGAAGAAGTTTCAGGTTCCGCTCGAGCTGTAGTAGATGTTGAAGTAGACTCAGATCGGGCAGATAACACTGAAGGAGTTGTTGGTGTGGTTTCACTTAGGGCTGCAGATAAAGCAAAGGAGAAGGTTTGGTTTGGTTGGTACAGAATGGGCAAAGTGGGCTGGCTTAGGAGGGCTCACTTTCTAGACACATTTCCATTGTAATAAGCTCATTTCCCCCAATCGTAGTAGCTTAAGTTAACTTAACCTTCTCATAAACAGGGCCAGTCATGTAAGTTTTCAGTCCGAGACACAACAGCCTCCAACACCACAAACCACAGCTACAAGTCAAACCAGGCCACAGTAACAAAACGTACTATGTAATTAGAATGGCTGAACTAGCTTCACGTTCCCCAAGTGTCCTACCTTGAGGAGGTACTTTGCATGGTTTTGCATTCTGCCGTGAGTGCCTTGATAGTTTGCACTGTAAAAGGGCAGTACAGCTAGCCAAGCAACTTATGAAAAACACTTAAACAGGCTTACCTAGCAATGAAGACCCTGAAGCGAGGATTAAAACTGCAATAGCATGCATCATTTTAGCCATGCTGTTGAACACCAGTCACCTGTGTAACGCAGCAGAGGAACAGCACTGTGACAGCTGATAACTCTGCAGCCGAGGCAAAAACCACATCCTTAACAGGATGTGGCCATGTAGCAGAGGTGTGGTTTTCTTCAACAAGAGCTTATCAGTAATATCGGACTCTGGTTAGTCACTGTTTGCACATCACCTCACAAAAGGGAGCTAATGTGTAGATGAAAAAGACAGGACACGGAACGCATGACAACCTTCAGCGTTACAATAGAAGCAGCATTATTTTGGGGAATAATTAACAGTAAATCAGATGTAGAAACACACAGAGTAAGGTGTAGGATTATATAAATATATATATATTTATTATTATTTTTATTACTTGAAGATGACTTTGCTAGAAATACATAAAAACTTCAAACAATACATTACAACAGATTGATGATTTAAATGTATGTGTAGGGAATGATGTAGGGAAACAGAGGAAGGCTTGACCTGACCTGAGAAAAAGGAGGAGACTGTAAATGTTAGAACATATAGCAGAGTAGAACTCATGCACCAGATGTTACCCACAGAATTATGATCACAACTACTACTGATGAACAGTTAAAGACTTCTGGCAGCTTTATTACTGTACACACATAGCATGTTCCAGTAGAGGGCAGGATTTGCCCCTACAGACAGTAAAAAGTAGAATTTTCCAGTGACTTAGAAAAATATATAAGTATGACTGGGACAAGACAGACATGACAGACAGCAGCATTTATATTTATCACCATCAAATCTTTGGAAATTGTATGTGTGTGTATATATATATATATATATATATATATATATGCTGTCACACAAAAACCTTGCGTCTCATAATTTCAATCTAGCATTGTCCTCTACAATGCGTCCAAACAACCCCTACTGAATGGACCACCCAAAACTTCAACAATATATATAACATCTAATTGTATATTGAAGCGTAGAAGTTACAATTATTATGTGGAAACATTTTGATTGAGCAAACTTTTGTTACTTCAGTTTTTTTTTTTTTTTTAAACATAGAGTACTTTTTAATATCAACTAAAAGAAGAGTTCAGCAAAAAATAGTGTGGCCCAGATGCAATCGATCAGTGAAGATATACTTGATATCTGACGTGTGCTTCATTTGTTTAGGCTAATGTTACAAACAGACACTGGACTGTCACCATTCTAATTTCAGTAAATACAGGATACAATTACAACACATTTGCTTTTAAAATGTTTATAAAAAAGCTGTATGAACATGTGGGAAAATGCACATTTGGTAAAACAAACAGCATAGACAGACATTATTTAAACAGTTTAGGTAAAAAAAAAAAAAAAAAAAAAAAAAAAAAACTTATGACATTATAATAATTCAGGCAATGCTGGACTGTTGTATTCTGTTTTTTAAACTAGATAATTCCACATGCTAAAACAAAAGTGGCTTTGATGATTACAAATGGCCTGGTAAGTCATACTGTATCCTAAATCACAGATTTGTGTGAAACAAATAAAGAACCAGATGCATTTTAAGGTGGTTGAACTGGTCATTTTAGGCATGTATTTAAGATGAGATTGGTGACAGTGTTTGTTAGCAACATTAGCTTACCATCTGAACTAGAAGTAAACCTCAGATATCGAACATGTCTTGGCTGATCAACTGCTCCTGGGCTAAATGATAACCGTCAATTAGATTTTTCTCAAAACTGCTTCTTTAAGCAACGTCTCGATGAAATGTTTTTATATGTACACAGGTCCATCAGGCTCTCTGCCTTTAACAGATGGAGAACTGGCATAGATACGGGATAGGATACAAGCCTCCACTCAATATTCTACACGCACGATTGGACCTTTGTTAATTCAAATACTTAATGTATCTGGAGTGTAATGATTCATTTCTTTAATACACCCGAATCTTCCAAAATTATTAGACTACAGTACAGTTGTGGTAAACTCTACCGATGATATCTAGCCAAATTCATTGCACTTTATTAGTCTCAATCAATTTATTTAATCATTGATTGGCATCTGATATTAAAGCACAGATCTGTGATCAAATTTTCCAAACTGAATATACTCAAATACAGTACACAGTATTTGAAGTTCTCTGCATCGTAGCACAACACAGGACTTTTCCTGTGTTTTCATTCCTGCGATCACCAAGGATCAGCCAGTTCATCACAGCTGCCCAAACTGGGAATGTAACCGATTGCAGTACCTTTGCATTCTCAGCCACGAACAGAAAACAACACTGTTCAGACTGTCGACTGGACTGGACTGCGGTTTACCTTCGCTTGTTATGAACTTATGAGGAAATGCCTTACATGGCACTTTAAAAGGTTCAGCACAGGACCTGACTCCTTCAGCAGGACTATTTTCAGCCAATTAGTGGCCACATCATGACTGTTTTTTTATTTATTAATCTCACTAATAGTCTTCTAATTACCATATTCAAGTAACAATGCCAGATCCAAGAACCTTAAAATAACGAGCTACTGCGTGATTACAGTTTATCGTCCAGTGGTTTCACTGAGGGTAGAGGCACTGATGATGACGGATCCTGTGAATCTGGCCCAGATTCCTCCACTTGCTCAGCATTCTGCAAAAAGATTAATCAAAAACACATGGTGTTAAAAGTTGTGCTTAAACAGATTAAAAATATCGACCACATATAGTTTACAAATCTCTCCTTCACAAACTCTTAAAACCAAAAGGGGCCTTAAATATTTCTCTGAGACATTCAATAGCCAAAACCACTTTTGATTCTATAATAAAATAAAGTAAACAAAGTATATAGATGCGTGTGAAGAACCTTTACATCAAGTGAAGATTGTGAACTGTTCTTCACACACACACATACATCTCTCTAACAATCATGCAATCACATCTAATTACAACACTGATATGAAAATCAAATCTGATTTGAGTTTATAAAGACTTACTCTGTGTTTCAGATATGAGAGGTAGGTGTCCCATCCTAGCGTGATTGTATTTACATACAAAACTCGAAACTTAGCCGGCAAGAAGTAGAAATTGATCATCTGTGCAGCAGGCCAGACACACCAGTCTGCCTACAGAAATAAAAGCCCATAATTAAGTTAAGTTATGTTTCATTATTAAAGTACTATTATGTAGCAAGTGTATGCTAAAACAACAGCTTCGAATTAGGGCTGGGCGATATGGTAAAAATATTGTATCACAATATCTAGACATTTTCACAATACACAATGTTTATTACAGATACATGTAATCACAGACTAAATACATCAGTAGCAACAGATTCTTAATAACTACTATTCAGATACTCTCCCTACTGAGTACAGTGATTTTATTCAACATCTGCTGCACTTCACCTAATTACACTTTTGGTAATGAAACTAGCAGTTGATCAGTGTTCTGTAAGCCTTAACAATATCCTTGATATGCTTAGAAAAGCATATTGTGTTTTCCCTACTTCAAAATCATTTTAATTATACAATGACCTGACGTGAGGCTAAATGATATTTCATAGCAACTACAGGCCAGAGAGCAGCTACTGTAACTTTGGTGGAGGAGCACAAGACCTCCTGCCAGAACTGCATAAGGGTGCATAATCCTACTCAAATTTGTGTAAAATCCTGTAATATTAGTCTACAGCTTCAGTCCACATGCTTCTTTAACGGTTCTGTATCCGCAAAGTTGTCAACAAATGCGCACATGCCATGTTGACCATGAGGGAGCGCTCAAATTGTGATTTGTATTTATGGTTTTAAAGTAAATTATACTCCACAACTGCAGGGGGAGCTCAGGAGCAACCCATATATATCTTTACAAAAAAGATGGTTAAAATGCTAGAAACAATGTCATGTATGGACCCTTTAAATGAACAACAATCCTTGACAATTATCGTAGATAAACCAATCAGTGTTTTCAGCTGGATCTGCCAATAATGACAGAGCTGGATGCCACATTAACCTTTCCAAGCATGGCTTGATAAAGCATCATCTTGCAGGGTTTCTGGAATTTTCTGTGCACTGCCTCTCGAGATAAAATGTACTATGAAATCAACCACATTTAAAACACTGTCGAACTACAAGAACCAGCTGCGAGAGTCTGTGAATACCTGTCCACATAGGCCCGAACTGTGGAGCTCAGAGTGTCCCTCACTCACTGATACTCACTATACTGGGCTGAGTGATGGACCCTCAGGTTAAAAGTGTTACATCTTTTATTCTGCTTCCCCCACGAGACACATCAGTTTTACACACTCTACAAATGTGAGTCTCTCACACAAAAACAACTCTTGTGCAGTGTGAGAGGTCAGCAGCCTATTTCACACCTCTTACCTTGTAGAATTCCCAGAACTTTTCTTTAAATTCAGTGCAGCCTTTGATGAAGCCATGGCCCTCCATGATGCCCATGCCTGAAACAAAAAGCAAAGCCACATAAGGACCCCTTAGCAACGATTACAGTAGACACTCAGGTTTATGATCTGTAGGAATGCTACAGCAGATACTTTCTTTAACTGTGATCTGTGCAAATAAAAAGAAGCTTGACTCATTAGTATGATTCAAAAATCAAGCTTGTTTACAACCGGTGTTATGCAAAAGGTCGTACCTATGAAGTACCACGCCCCCAGAAGTGGTGATGCAACAAGCTGGTCTATCAGGACTTTCTTGCCAACAGTTTTTACAACTCTTCCAGAAAAAGCCTTGTCCAGCCACTCATACCAGTAGTGAAGGAAAGGTCCCATAGAGCATCCCACTGCCGCCATGCGACCTATGGATATACAGCAGAAGATTATTAGAAATACGGCTGGAGTTCTGCTTTGCGTGTCTTAATATCATATCTCCAGTGCAGATTCATTAATTACAGCATATTAAGCATGTTTTCCCTAAGCTAAACAAACAACTTAATTCAGGCAAAGTCAAAGCAGCAGGGTTCTGACCCACAGCAAATGGAACATGAAATGGTTAGGATTCAGATACAGATGTGCATAATTCCTCTTAGTCCTCACAGTTGTGTAACGAGTGCAGACTCGACCAGCCAGAATGACGTACCGTCTGCGCCAAATCGAGCACGGATTTAAACTTATTAAAGAATCAGCTTTAATTATTTATTTTAATATTTATATATGAGTTGAAACTCATTGAGTGTGGTCAGTTTCTTGCATTACCAGAGAATATCTGCTAAGGAGAACTGACACTAGAGGGCGTTCCCAAGGAGTCTACAATGAATGTGGATCTTTGAAGCATTTAAGCAAAATAACTGAAGAAAAAAATGCTTAAATATTTTAATACAGACAAATATACTTGTTTTCTTAACAAATTAAACAGCATGAAATACTTTCACACTGCTGTGGAATTCGTCATCTTCAGTCACTTACACTTCAGTAAAAGAAGACAATCAATATGATTAAATAATGATTTAATAAAAATATTAAATCATGATTTTTCCTTGTGATACCATCTATACTATATGGACGTATTGGGACACCTGCTCTTTCATTATCTTCTGGAACCTAGGGTACTATAAAGAAGAGTATTGTTTCTACAAGATTTTGGATCACTGCTGTGAGGATTTGATTGCATTCAGCATCAAGAGCTAGGTGAGGTAAAGACATTGGGCAATCACCACCCCACCTCATTACAAAAGTACTGGATAGAGCCCCAGCCATCATTCTCCAGGCTCAATTCTGGGGGGCTTTATACTCCTCTAGCCCACATCTGGCTTTAGGCACGATGCCAATCTGTGTCAGCATTGGGAGCAACTTAAAGCAGATGAATGCAATTATTAAAAGGAGAAGGACTGTCCACAAACGTCAACCTAGATCATTCAAATGTAACGTGAGTGAAATGTGTTTATCCTGCAGTTTCAGTTCTGACTGAATTTGAAAGATGAGCTTTTTAAAATACTGAAATCTACCTTCTTACAGCTGAAGGGAGAAGAGAGAACAAGCACTCAGCATGTCATGTCACTAATGGACTTTCAACTGTTCTTTATCTGGGGCCCTTGCTCCAAATCTGACACCTTTAAGCTCAACTGAAGTTTGTAGACTGACCACATGGGCAAAGATGGTCATGACTACTACTGCTGCTGCTACTACTGCTGCTTTTGTTCTGGTAGTTCAGACACTGGACTGCTTGTCTGTGGCTCACACCAAGCAAGGAAACCAGTGAAGTTCTTAATGCTGACACAGACACAGGGTGTGCAGAGACGGCCCACTGCAGCTCTCTAGGAAACTCAGCAGTGGGTACAGTAGTGTACTTCGAGGACTTTGTGACCTGTAAGAACTTTGTAATCTGTAAGTTACTTAGTAATCTGTTGCAGCACTAGCTATCTTCCACTCATGCTGCTTGTGACCAAACCACTTACTGTACTAGCTAAATACCACACTGTCATAAAGTGTACACATCCTTACTAGTCCATGTATGTGTAAGTTGGTAGCTAGCTAAGTAGTTTTAGACGCAGCCACTGCTGATGGAATCATGTGTCATTAGATCATACCTGTTCGCTGCCATTCCCAGCTTTTCTCCGGCGTGTGGCGTTTTTCTCTGCTCTGCTGAATGCAGTCCCCTAAGGCCAGCATGCCACCACTGCTGATGATGTTCGTCACTATCAGATATTTGCCCGAAAACAGGGGTTTCCAGTAGAAAGAGACCCGCACCAGCAAGTCCTTGCTTCGAGGTATCATGGCCGGCTAGTGACGGAGCTGAAACGCGGTGAAAATACTGTAATCATGAAACTCCAGCTGCCTGCATATAGTCTTACCCTTACAGTAGTGTTAGTGTTAGTTTCACACCGCACGTGCGTGTCACCTCTGAGACATCTTCTGACCAGCAGCCTATAGCGAAGCCATGGTCATGTAATCCAGCGGAAACAGAAACCTTCGCTGATCCTCAGCTTTCAGTGTCAAAATAAAAGTTTATTGGGCGGTTTCCAGCAGCCAGATATCTCATGCAAACCAAAGTTAAGGGAGTGCGAGTGGTTTATGTATAACACTTTATTTATATATGACGGATTGTCATACAAACAATGAGAATTTCATACTAAATATCAGCTCCCAGTAAAAGCAAAGCTCTTGATATAGCTAGTATGTAGAGTTTTGTAAAGGCCTGTGGTAAATCCTGGCTTGATTTATTAGTTAATAATATTACACGCAATGATATTAACACCACAGCAAACATTATTTTTTTAAATAAGAAGCCTATTTATAATATATAATATTATAATTCTAAAATGTTATTTAACATATTTTCAAATATTACAACTTTTTTATGAATTTGTATGAGCGCATATGTTTAACGTTAATACACTATATAAAATCTGAAGTACACATAATATCAGCTAATATATAAATAGCTAGTATATAATCTTGTTAAATGACGCAGGGGAGGAGCCAATATACTAAATATAAAATTAATGACGCATATGAACAGCCAATATACTGTATATAATCTGAAATATGCATTTAAATATTGTATATAATCTGAATGACACATGATAACACATAGTTATTTTATTTATATATATAAGAATTCAATGCAACCAGAACAACAACAACAACAAAAAAAGGTTGTAGGTTAACTTCTTCTTATGGATGGAGAGTTACACAGCATACATGGATCAGTGTACATCAGTACATACAGCTGTGTCTAACAGGTTTAACAAAAGCTTCGGTTTAACTTCTTCAGTGCGCCGGTGCAGACAGGGGGCTTAATTCCCTTTAGGAGAAGAAAATCTGATCAGCAGTAAGTCAATTTTCATTTACCTACTAATTGAGGTTCTTACTTCTAAAACATTCCACAAAAAATAGGAGCTTACTTCATACAACTTGCAGACAAGGTTGAAGAGAGTAGACATTGCCTTGTCCTCCCAGTCATCTGCATACACCTGAAAATGTTTCATATACAAGACTGTTACAAGACGCCATAGCCAGATACCATATATACCAGATACACCAGATACCATATATACCAGATACACCAGATACCATATATAACAGATACCGTATATACCAGATACACCAGATACCATATATACCAGATACACAAGATACCATATATAACAGATACCGTATATACCAGATACACCAGATACCATATATACCAGATACACCAGATACCATATATACCAGATACACCAGATACCATATATAACAGATACCGTATATACCAGATACACCAGATACCATATATATCAGATACACCAGATACCATATATAACAGATACCATATATACCAGATACTATATATACCAGATACCGTATATACCAGATACCATGTATACCAGATACCATATATAACAGATACCGTATATACCAGATATCATATATACCAGGTATCATATGTACTAGATATACCAGATATCATATATACCAGGTACCATATATACCAGATATACCAGATAGCGTATATACCAGATATCATATATACCAGGTACCATATGAACTACATATACCAGATACCATATATACCAGATACCATATGTACTACATATACCAGATACCACATATACCAGATACCATATATACCAGATACCATATGTACCAGATACCATATATACCAGATACAGTATATACCAATATACCAGATTTCATATATACCAGGTATCATACATACTAGCTATACCAGATACCATATATACCAGATACCATTTATGCCATATATACCATATATACCAAATACCATATGTACCAGATACCATACATACCAGATCCCATACCATAAGATACCATATATGATGCTGTTGTACATTGCTGTTGTGGATTTTAATGTTTCTTTTAAATTGAAGGTTATAGAAGAACTGGTCCTGCTTTACTTTCTAGAGCATCACTGTGAGGATTTCATTGCATTTGGCCACAACAGCATTAGTGACATCAGCGAGGTCTGATGTTAGATGGTGCTCTATCACTCGCAGTACCACTCCTACATTTCTTACCCCATTAAAAGTGACCCAAGGCACATGTCTGTGGGTTGGCTTTAGAGACCGGGTCTTCACACCATTCTCATGCATCAGACTGTGGCCCAGACCTCCTGTTACACAGGACTTTATGGCCTCCCATTCCACAGATGGTGCATTGAGCTGCAAGCACTAGAGAAAAGGGAGCCATTAAGGTTGTTGAACTATTTTCAAAACTTGTGAATGAATATTTTTTAGAGGATACACACAGGTAAAGCGGCATTTATCACATCCGATGAGGACGCCATACAGTAGATAATTGGGAATGCTGCGTGGCCAGTCACATTCAAGATGCAGGCCTGCCAAGATAAGATATTTACAAGTATGTTAAAGTAATTGGCATTCAGTTGTTATTCAAAGAAAACTATGATACAAACCATGACACATTACCTCAAACATGTTAGCTTTGCACTCTGGCTCACCGTGCTGGCATAAGAAGGAATTCTGCTCAGGAAGTTCCTGAAGGATGCAACAAGCATTGAACAGTTAGTGCATGTGCAATGCTAAATGCATCAAATATGATCGAGTGATTTAACAGTAACATTGATTTAATACCTCAGCGTTGCCGTATGGCACGAGATGTACCGTCATTATATCTTTGAGCATTGTCCAGGTAGGAAAGAGCTGTTCAGTCAGGAAGGACCTACAACCTGGACAGAGGCTTTCGTAGTACACAGTTACTTCAACAGGAGGTACGGAGGGGTCTGGCCTGGTGGCATTCAGCTCCATACACTGTTTCTGAACCTACAAACAAAATAAGCAATAGAATTGCAGCATTGTAGTGATACACTGGAAACACACCGTTCTCATGTTCTTTGAGATGAAGAACCATTTCTGGTTGCTAAAACTGAAGAACATTTTAATGGATGAGTTTGCAATAGTATGTAAACATTGTTAAAAAGTCTTAACTGCCTACTTCACACGAATACTATATACTATAGACTAATTTTAATAGTTTTGTACTAACAGGTAGTTATTATGTGTTGCTATAGCAACATAGGTCACTTCCAGTTCTCTACACTGCACTTGGATCAGTGTCTGCCATTTTTTCTAATATTTATTCCTCCCTACATGGACAAAAAGTATTGGGACACCTGCTTGTCCATTGTTTCTTCCAAAATGAAGAGTAATAAAACATTTTTGTCTAGGGGAACTCTACTGTCCTCACCTCATCCCCAACTCATCCATCATTTCAGAGAACTCAGTTCCACTGCTCCACAGCTCAGTGCTTGGGGGCTTTATACCCCTCTAGCCCATGCTTGGCCTTCATAGGTCCATGTGTATCTGCTCCAGAGAGTCCTATTCTATTCTATTGGCAGTTCTTCTCTACAGACACTAGATAAGCTGTGCGTGTACTTGCACTTGTGTCAGCAATAGGTGCAACTTAAAGTAGCTGAATGCATTCATTAGAACGGGTGTCCACAAACATTTGGACATGTAGCGTATGCTCTGACCCACGAGACTTACCCCTTTCGAGCACACTCAGATACCACATGCCTCTGTCAAATTAGGAGCGGTTTGTTTTCAGTTTTAAAGGCATGACACTCATTTGCCAGCACAAAGGAGTCTTTGAAAAGGAGTTCAGAGCTGGCCGGGGTAGTCGTACTGTACATGATGCTTAAGTTCTCTACTTCAGAGTATGTCTTCTAAAATCAACCAATAAATAAACAAACAAACAGATAAATATAAATAAAACATCACAAATGTTCTAATGCCAAAGTATGGAGGTACACACTGACAGTGAAGAGCAGTTTACAGTCACACTGTATCCAAGGATAGCAGCTTTTAAAGTTTTAATTTAGTCAATTTTCTTTTGTAATCTGTAAAGCACTCTGTATGCATAATTATTAATATAGTAGAAACTGGCTGTCTGAACACAGACAAATATCTAGCAGCTTAAAACTCACCCCACACTCCACTGCAATTTCCAGAGTCCTGCACCACTGTGATGGGGGATAACCACATGAAGGCTTGGGATGGGACTTTGCCTCACATTTCTCATAAATAACGAAAAAGAGAAACAACACAGAGCTCCAGAAAGAGTTCATGCTGGTGTCTATGTACATTTAGAAATGCTCTCAAATCTGTGTCATCCCAACCAGAGCTGAAAAAGACTTCAGAGCATCTGCTGCTTTCAGACTCCTCCTTCTCATGGGCTTCTCTTCTGACCTAGAGTTGCCTCAGCATTCAACATCCACATCAAGTCAGTAAGAACTGTGTGTTAAAGGAATCTGTTTGGAGGAAAATCAAACCCTTCAATCCAAATGTGGTCAATCAGTCAAAACATGTTTGGTGTCTGAAGTTGGCTTCTTCAGTTTTGCCCTGGAGTTAAAAGGCTAGCTAACAATCATTCAAGCTTAGATTCCACCAACTAGCTAGTGCTGGCATTGGAGCTACTGTTTTTGTAGACTGTAGATATGTAGCCGGCTAGCTAACTAGCTGAGCTGGGCTAGTTCTCAGCACAGGCCACGTACAGTACTTATCTTTAGTGACCTAAGGTAAGTAGTAGGCCTAAAACAAATCAAGGGTGTCAAGGGGGATCTTGCTGCCGTTGGAATAACTGTCTCTACTGTCTAGGGAAGGCTGGCTACGAGATTGTAAAGCATTGCTATGAGGATTTGACTGCATGCAGGAACATAAGAGCATTAATGAGGTCAGGATTTTGGATGATCACCACCCTACCCTCATCACCAACTCCCCAAATCATCTTAAAGGTACGGGAAGGAGCACCATCATCATTTCAGAGAACACAGTTCCACTTATATAGTGGGTATAGTGGCAATGGGTTCATGTATCTGCTCCAGAGATTCTGTTTCTATTGCCAAAACCTCTTTACAGGGACTAGACAAGCATCTGTGTAAGCATCCCCTAACCCCCCCCCCCCCAATCAAATAGACTTATATAGTTTGAGATTTGGATTTCATTGTGTTTATATGTGTCAGAAATCATATAAGCAAGTCTACTAGTAAATGACATATGGGATATGTAAAGTGTTGGTTTCTCACAGATAAAGTTTAGGTTTCCCCAAAATCCACTTTTCCACTATATTTATTTTTTACCTGTTAGGACCTTCAAACCCCACACACCGGTCTTTTATTGGACAAGCCCACTTTAAAATCTGTCGCCATCTAGTGGAAAAGCTTGCAAGCAGCAACGTAACCCATGCTGAAGCCTGTAGCTGCTATGAGCCTTTTCATATTCCAGTGACAGCATTGTGCAGTCATATACACCGATCAGCCATAGCCATTAGCATGACCTGCTTAATATTGCATTGCACTGTAGCACAGACTCCACAAGACCACCTTGTGGAATCTGACACCAACTTTTGAGGAGTCCTGTGAGTTGTGAGAAGGGGCTTTTACGGATCGCATCAATGAGTCTTCGGTGTCCATGACCCTGTTGCCTGACTGCATACCAGGAAAAAAAACCCCACAGGACCTGCCTGATGTTTTGGAGATGCTCTGACCCTTTAGTCGTCTTGCCTCACTATTTGGCCCTTTGGTCAAAGTGACTAAGATTCTAATGCTTGCCCATTTCTCCTGCTTTTAACACATCGCCTTCAAGAACTGACTATTTGATTGCTGCTTAATATATCCACCCATTGACAGATACCAGTGTAGATGAAGATAATCAAGGTTTTTCATGTCACCTGTCAGTGTCAGCTGTACTAATGATATGGCTGATCAGGGTAAAGCATATAAATAATGCCTGCAAATTTTTATTTGTGTTCATGTAAAAGAATAAACAAGAGGACATCTCCCATCTCCAGCTCACTTCCGCAGTTGTAGAAGGCTTTGGCTCAGCTATAACTGCTGTAGAAACCTTTTAAAAGTGCTATTTTACATGGCTGACAAAATCACCAACTTTTATAACATTTGCATTTGGTCACACCTGTTGTCAACATTAATTATTGGTGAAAGAATAAACAAGAGGCTGTGCTCAAAATGAGCTATTATCCAAGCTTTAAAAACAAAAGGGCTTAAAAAAATGACAAAACAAAATAAAATCAATTGAAAACAAAAGGAATGGCAACGTGAAGACAGTAAATACAAAGTTTGTTTTAATGTAGTTTTAACATAATTTTTAATGAAGAGAGAAAAAACTGATGGGAAAAAAATATTTATTTTATAATAAATTCTAATTCTGGATGGTATGGAATTCTCTAAAGATAAAAGATGAAATAAGTGTGGTATAAAAACCTGTTGTGTTTAATTGAAGTGCACTTAGAATGAATAGTCATATGATTAAATATGATTTATAAATGCATACAACAATGTTTATTAACAAGCATACACATGATTTAGTGATAACAGCCTCTCACTGATGTGTAATGCTCACTGGGAGCTATAGTGGGAACCTTATAGAGTTTATTAAGGGCTGAACTTTATATATGGGACATGTCGCCACTGTTGTCGTCACTTTCAGCTACCACAAGTTCAAATGGAGAGGGGATTTCCTTCCGATACACAGTCAGCTGTTGAAGACAAACAACAGGTGTTAAACAATGATGGAGTTATGGGATTTTTCTTGATCTCACAATTTGTAATATGATAAAGTGCTTGTGGTGATTGAAAACATACACCAATCAGCCTTAACATTAACACCACCTCCTTGTTTCTGCCCTCACTGTCCATTATATCAGCTCCATTGACCATAGAGCAGCACTCTATAGTTCTATGATTACAGACTGTAGTCCATCTGTTTCTCTGCATACGTTGTTAGCCTTCTTGCACCCTGTTCTTCAGTCAGGACCCCACAGGACCATCGCAGAGCAGGTATTATTTAGGTAATGGGTCATTCTGATGGCGTGTTAGTAGTGTGTGTTGCACTGGAGCCAACAGCATCCTGTGATCAGAATCCTGTGAGCACTGTTGAAGGACTAGAGGATAACCAAGACAAACTGTGCAGCAACAGAGGAGCTTCTGTCTCTGACTTTATGTCTACAAGGTGGACCAACTAGGTAGTAGTGTCTAACAGAGTGGACAGTGAGTGGACACGCACCACTAACATGCCATCAGTGTGCCAGTCAGTGTCACTGCAGTGCTGAGAATGACCCACCGCACTGCTCTGTGGAGGTCATGTGGGGTCCTGACCACTGAAGAACAGTCTGAAAGGATGCTAACAAAGTATGCAGAGAAACAGATGGACTACAGTATGAAATTGTAGCTCCACAAAGTGTTGCTCTATGGTGAGTGGAGCTGATGTAATGGACAAGGAGATGTGTTAATGTAATGGCTGATTGGTGCATACAGTCATATGCAAAGGTTTGGTTGATTTGCTCAGTTTAATGTATTTGGATTCAAAAAACATAATTCAGCTCTGAAATGAGCAAAAGCAAATACCATATTTAAATGTCCAATTTAAGTGTCTAAACTTTTGCATACATCTGCACTCACAGATGCCACAGCATGCTCTTACCTCTGGAATTTTGACTTTCACATCAAACCCCTCTTGAGTGGAGGCCACAAGAGTGGCTGAAACCTCATGGTCAGTATTCTTCTCATGCTTCTGATAGAAGCCCATGACGTAGGACACACCTGGGAAGTATTCCCTCACCCTAAACATAAGTGTGAACAGTGCTGAGGTGGAAGAGAGCACTGTGTAATATTGGGCAACTACTTTTCTGCTGCCTTTGCCTTCATTGCCTTCAGTATTAAGATGTTGGGGTGCAACCTGAATGACCTACCAAACTTCAGAGCAAAAGACCTAAATAAATTACCTTTTGCCGAACGCTTGGATGAATGAAGGGACATCTCCCCAGTTCACATCTGCAGTTATGGAAGGCTTTGGCTCAGCTATGCCTGCTGTAGAAACCTTCAGGGCTATTTCATATGGCTGACATTCAGCCCCCCATTTGAAGTGGGCCTAAAACAGACACAAGCATAAATTACACTGCGAAAACAGTCATCTCACCAAGTGAAAGCCTCTTCAGTCTAGGCCACAGGGCACTCAACATGCGGCTCTGGAGCCACCTGGAGCTCTTTTAGTGCCCTCTTGTAGCACCACAGCAGAATTAGATTTTTAGGTATAAATAAAATAACCATAAATAATTTTATTTATGTTCCAAATAAGCACATTGACATTTACATTCCAATAAAGCTTATTGATCACATGTCTCTGAAGTTTGACTTTTTGCACCGTTACAATCCTTATAGGCAACTACTTATCATATTTTCCCCTCCATGAAACACATGTTAATGCTCAGTAGTGCACATAGATGTTCCTTTAATATATTCGATATTACTAAAATGCATTCAGGTATGCAAAGGTAGCCTAGTGCATTATAAAATGTTAACATGAACATTTGAATATAACATTGTAGTCATTATGGCTTTTGGAAAAATGTTTTTTGGGGAGGTGGGGTAGTGCACTATAGGCCCCTGTGGCACAGCCTAAGCTTTTGGCCTTTGTTTTGCTTACATTACTTTCACTTACTTATACTTACTAGTTTTGAAACTAGTACTTTTACTTGAGTAAAAACTTAAGCTGATACTTCAACACCTTCGACACCTTTGGTTACAACACAAATTTTCCCCCAGTCCTCCTTAAAACAACACTATGAAGAATTGGCATTTTTTGCTCCTGGGCTCTCCCTACAAACAGGGAGTGTAATTTGTGCTTTTCTGAGTTTTTCTGGATGAGCTGAGAGATACAGAGTAAAAAACAGTTTTTAAATACATATAACTCTAACTTACGCAGCTAAATTGGTCTTGGTTTGAATATACTGTATTGTAATACACTGCTACTGACCCATTACATCAGTGGTCATTAGGTCTCCTCTTTCCCCTAACACTTATCATCAGTTGAGTTCAGTTTGGGTTGAAGCCAATGCCGGCTGAAATGAAATCTCTACAAGGATGGCTGATGGAGGTTATTCAAAGTTTTTTCACACATTCACACATCCCAAAAACCTTTAAATAGGGCTCTGAGTGGCTCAGCGGTCCAATGTGCTATGACTATGGTCCGAGAGTTGCAAATTTGAATCCTGAGCCATGCCGATTTGCCATCAGGAGCCCGAGAGAGCACAGTTGGCCGAGCTCTCTTCGGGAGGGTAGATGGCGCTCTCTCCCCTCATTTTCGCAATTATGTGATGTTGGCTGGCACAGGTGTCTGTTGGGGCGGTGGCTTCCCATGTATTGAGGAGACGTGTTATGTCTTTGTCCACCTAGTGTCGTGAGCATTGCTAGTGCTAGGGAGAGCTATAAAAGGGTGGGTTAACTGGTAGTACCAAATTTCTTCACGGTCCTGAAAGTGGGCCTTACACAACCCTACATTACTCTAATGAACCTTTTTAAAAGCTTTCATTTTAGATGCTTAGTACAATGATCTTACTGTAACATTTGTCACGAAATAGTGCTAGATAGAAGTAAGATCTTTCACTTTATAAAGTAAAAATGTCTAGAAACAGGTTTACAGTAACTAGGTGTGATAAGGATCTGTACCTTGGCTTTCTCCTGAATCTCATCAACACAGAGATCAGCACATATCTTCCAGTTCCCCTCTTCAGCCACCTCAGAGAGGATCAGCTCCATGTCCTTTCTCTGCTTGGCCAGAGTGTAATAGGCATCAACCTCATAGCCCATCACCTTCTCATTAGGACTGACGGCCAGCAAACTCACAGAGATCACAGGATCAGGAGCAGCATCTGTACCCTACAGAATAAGGACTTGTTGGAAAACGTACACAAGAAAGGTCGACTTACAAGAGTTAAAGTGGAAGCACAGAGCTCTAAATATACTTCAGTGACATTTACTCAAGTCACATTTATTCACATTTAGACATACTCAAGTACTGTATATAAAATATAAAAAGAATGTTTAAACAAACGAATACTTATAATTATATTAAATATTATTATTAATTATTATAATTATATAATTATAATAAACTTTTGGCCTGTCGACCGGCCATAGGCTGTTTAAGGGGTTAACACTTAAGTACAGTAACAAAGTATAATTACCCAGGTATTTTCCACCATTGCTTATGGCACACTCTGTTGTTGATATTATTATTATGGACATATTATTATATTATTACTTGATTATACATATATTAACGGATATCAGCTTTGCATATCCCACTTCATGGCTGTGGGTCTTTGAGGGTGGTGCTGTAACTGTGTTTAAACCACAGGGGTGGGGGATGGGGTGGCAAAAAAGTTTATTAGGACCTCCCTAAAAACTAGTGAAAAGCTAGTGGTTACCTGAAGAGGACTTGGTCCTGCTGTGGAGCTGCGTGATGTGTTTGAGTTCTAAAAAACACTCCCAAAGTTCAAATATGAGTACAGTGTTTAAATTTTAATAATAACTTCTTTGCATTATAATTATTATAGTAATTATAGTAAAAAAAACAACACATTGCCTATAAATAGTAGAACCAGAGAAACTGATCATGTAGGGTGGTCTCTTATTTTTGTCCAGAGCTGTGTAACAGTGGAATTGATACAGTACCTCAGTTAGTGAATGAGTGAGCATCTGGCTCAGGTCTGGTTTGTGTTTATTATGACCAACTCTGATCTGGACTTGAAGCTTTTCAATGGGGTTAATCGACATGACTTCAGAAATTTGCATGAGTAGAAAAAAGATCATGAATTATATGAGAGCAAGCTTTTTCATTCAATCTTTTACATTTTCTAGAAAAATTTGGATTACAATGACTTTATATAAATGTATATTTTTCATATTTTATATATGTATATATATATATATATATATATATATATATATATATATATATATATATATATATATATAAACACATAATTTCATTTTTAAAATGTTAACTGTGATACCTGGCTCAAAGTGGCATGAAAACTGTGTAAATCCCAAAAAGTAGTACAGAGGATATTCTTTAAGGTAATGCGCTCGGTTAGCTTCTGCTTGAGTGCAGAGTGCAGCTCCGTAAACACTGGCTTCACTGCAGTACTGGAGTTTTGGGTGATATATCTCAGAATCTTCTACCTGGACCACAGAAACATATGCTGAGTTAATATTCAGAAGATACGAGAAGATTACAGACGATCCCTTTCTAAAGTATGTAGTACTGCGATGGATACTGTACCTGAGAAAATATAAAATTATTAGGTATTTTCTGATCTTTTGGAAAACTTTGCTTCAAATCTTTGCCCTCTGGCATCATGGGAGTCATTCTGGCTGATGATGGATCTTCAATATTTCTTGAAACAGCGTATACATTGGAACTGTTTAAGAAGGACACACATCATAAAAGTTTTGAATGAACATTTCAGCAATTTTCAACAGCATTTTACTGCTGTCCAATAAAAACCATGATTCTTCTTTTTTGTCTTTTTCGGTTTCCTCCATAATTTGAACCTTGTAGCTGCTCTTTTCACTGTGTGAATCATTCTGAATGAATAGACCAATAGAAATGCTTGAAATGACTTGTAATAAACTCTTATACAAACTCTTACATTGACTTACATTCTAAGTTAAGTACATTTTTGCCTTCTCCTGTAAAGTCCCCATTTTTGGGATTTGGACATGTTTTTCTTTGGACAGCGATGATTCATATCTACCAACAATAATTTAGAAGCATTTCCCTTAGAAAACGGTGACTTGAAACTCAGATGGAAACTACTGGGCAGTTCCATGTATTTGAATGATTAAAATACATATTTAAAATATTAGGGACTATTTAACAAAAAATCAAAATGATAACCAAACCACAGTGCTTAATATATCACCCCAAGTTCTGCTCAGTCAAACACTAGTCCTGCATTTGACACATTGAATGATAGAGTTACAGTTTCATTTAACCTGAAGATATCTGCATTTCAACTGGAAGAATCAAAATATTCTTAAAGATTTTATTAGAGATTAGTTTAAACAAAAGGAGTAGGATCGTCAGGATCCTCAGTTCCGGCACTGGAAGGCCAGGAGTCCAGCACAGTTGGCACTTGAGATGAATCTGTACTGGACCAAAATTAAATGACCCTGCTTTGAGCTGTGAACGTGTTCTGAAGTGTGTGGTGCAATAAAACTGTACACTCTAAAAATGAAGGTGCCACAATAGGTTCTTTGAGTGATGCTATAGAAGAACCACATTTGGTTCCATAAATAACCTTTTTTATAATGGAGATGTGACTTTCAACCGATAAAGAACCTTTACATCAAGAGCAAGTTGTTATTTAAAGTCTATCATCTCTATAATAAACATGGCATCATTTAAACAACTATTTGTAGCACCTTTATTTCTAAGAGTATATGTGGACCATGCTACCAATATGCATATATATACTTAACTACACTTAACTACACACACATGTTCATGTTCAGGGAATACTATGTGCAATACCCCCCCCCCCCCATGTGCAATTAAGAGTCTTTTTTGTAACTGAGTGTCTTGCTATCCCTTTCTGCGGTCACACTGTGAATTTCCCCACTGCGGGACTAATAAAGGACTATCTTATCTTATCTTATCTTATCTTATCTTATATGGCCACATAACATTCATAGTGTGGACGCTAAAGCAGGGTAAGTTATTTAAGTGAGTTATTTAAATCAGGCATGCTTCAGTACGAAAAGCACAAAACTATGCTGGACCAGCCTTCCATGACCAGAGCTACCCATTCATGCACTGAAGCATCCCAGTGTTCCCCCTCGACAACAACAAAACACAGCCTAATCAACTGCGCTGCCACATCACAGATTAAAGCAGCTGCTCTGTGTAGTCTGATCAGATCACTATATGGATATTAATATTAGGTGTTAAAGGTGGTCTAAGGTGTAGTTAAGAAAACAGGATTACATACTTAACTGATAAGAGCTCTGTGGCTCTTTTGCACGGGTCGAGGTTTACTTCAAAATTCCATTCTTTGACCTTCTTTTTCAACTCAATTTTCCAGGGCAAAGCTGTGACAATCTTACTGTTCAGCTGGGCCCCACACTGGAAGAGGTCTGTATTGATCCCATTGAAAACAAGAATATCCTTTGCCGCTCTGAAACAAGAGAGCAAGTATTTCTATACCTGTCAGTCTAACCATCCCAGCATCTTTAACATTGGCACACATTCATATATAATACATAAAAATAACATTATTTCATCTGTTTGTTTTAAGATTTTTAGATTCAGGTTTTTCACCAATCTAAAGCACTCCTGGCTAATGTTTAAGATCCTGTAATGTCTCCCTCTGCTGGCCTCAGTGGGAAGCTCATGCACAAGTCATGTGCTCTAATGTGCAAGGACTAAGCTCTGCCCTTCACCTGAAGCTCATCTACAGGTATACACTATTTATATATCATTTCCCCCTTCTAGACATGTTCTTAACTTCAGGTACAAGCACACTTAAAATAACACTGCACTGTTACCCTATAACCAGGCTAAGAAGCATTTAAGGATCCACATAGTTCTTTGAGTAGTAATAGTTTTCTATAAAACCCTTAAGAACCCTCATTTTCTAAAGAGTGTAGACATTTTAACAGTATAACTATGGAGAATACCTTACCCATAAAATCCATCAGTTTGCAGGGAAACATCTGCATTTATCAGTTCACGCAGGCTTTCTTTTGGAGGTGGGTTAATAACCACCTTTGCTACAAGGGCAAAAGTAAGAGGTCTTTGTTTTTATTTACACCTTTTTGTTTTATACACTGTGAACTTTAGATGTGGAATTAGCTTAAAGTAAGAACGGTATTTCAATTTTAATTTCATAATGATAATAACATAATAATAACATTAATATTTTAGTTCTTTAAACATTTGTAAATAATGCTATCATCTGTCATGTAGTATTAAAAGTTATAAGGGAAAGTATGAGCACTCTTTACCATTTGCAGTAATAGCTGTCACTGTAGAAAAGTATTTGCTCATTTCGACTGGCAGGCCGAGGCATGTTGGCTGAATGAATCGAGTTTCCAGCATAAGAGAAGGCTTTGTCCAGTGCCATGATGTCCCCTTTTGTAGGTACTGAATAATATTCCAGATTTTGTTTTCTTTACTTGCAGTGAGACTCACAGACTTCATGTTCAGAGAGAAAAAATAACATATTTAATGTGCTCATTTCCAACAACCAGGAATGTTGATATGAAAAAATGAAACAGAATTTATAATAAGCTTACCTTTAGAATTTGCTGAATTACATCTCGATCCAAATCCATAAAGGAGACTTCTTGTCCAAAAACCCTTGCATATACAGATAAGAGAGGTTTATCTTTGGGGAGGGACTGCCAGTCTGAAAGCTTTAAATGAGGATAAAGAAATGCGTTAAATGCGTAAACAGTAGCATTGTAATGTAGTTACAGTAAAAATCTGTACATTCATAATTATTAGTGCAGTAAATTGGCACATTGATCCTGCTTAAACTTCACTCAGCGTGACGTAATAGGGAGAACAATACATTTTGACTATGTAGTAGTCATATTTACATTTGTTAATCTGTCACCCAACCATTTCTTGGTTGAAATAATTATCTGGAAATCGCTTCCTATTTCACATGTACAGTTTACACAAGGTCAAAAAGTTTCAATTTCAGTTCATTTGCACTACCACAGGTATTCACTATTAATACATCACTGCTGCTACTGGAGATATTTTTAACAGCAGTTATGAACATACTTAATCATGAAATGTAAGCACAATTTTTTGTAAGGGTGGTTTTTAGAATGTGTATTTGGGTACTTGTTCAGAAAAACACATGTTTTCAAGACCTGTGAAATGCTCCTGGGACCAGACCTATGATAGAACGATACAGTGTATTCAATATATGCATATACTAACATTAGGTCCTGTAAATAGGTGTAGTGTAGAAGAACACACTGTAAAATGGAAAGATACAGTGATTTAGTAATTAATACAGAATTTAGACTTTCTGTATTTTTATATTATTTTGACCATACTTTCATATTTAAATACGTAGTCAAGTGAAGTCAAATTTATTTGTATAGCTTTTTTTTTTTACAACTGTTGTCGTCACAACTTTACATAATTAGTATAAAAATGAATGAGACAAAAATGAAATAACAAAAAAAGACATGAAGAATCAAAGACCCCCAGTGAGCAAGTCAACGGCGACAGTGTCAGGGAAAAACTCCCTTTAGAGCTGGAGGAAGAAACCTTCGGCAGAACCAAGACTCACAAGGGGGACCTGACCCATCCTCCTCTGATCAGAACTATTTAAACATTACTGATAAAAGTTACCAAACCATCTATACTGTTGAACTGCTCTGATCATGACCATTATATATTAATCATGGTGTAGATAGTTAGATAGTGGTAATATTAATAGTGGCAGTGGCAAGTCGTTTAGCAGGTGCTCTTATACAGAGCAACTTACAAAAGTGCTTCACTGTTTACACAGAAAATGTCCTTACTCAGTATAGTTTAGTTTTAGTTAGCTTGTATAGTTTAGTTTTAGTTGATTTATATAGGCTAAAATCCCAAAGACACCTCAAGCCAGATTCTGCCAAATACAGAAGTCAGTGTGGATACCTAGATACACAAAACACAACATACACTACACTTTGCCTGCATGTCAAGCAAATCAAATAAGACATGAGTACAATCCTAAGTCTTAAAAAGTGCTAGATAAGTTCTGATTTAAGTTAGGGTTAGGGTTAGAGGTGGGTCTTCTGTCTGAAGATGGCAAGTTTGAAGCGCTCTTGGTACAGATCAGATTTTGACCATTGCCATCAAGTACAGAGAGGCTGGTCCATTCTTGGTCTTGTAGGCCAGCGTCAGGGTTCTGAATCTGATGCGGGCAGCTACAGGAAGCCAGTGAAGGGAGAACGCAGCAGAGGAGTTACATGGCTGAACTTAGGAACATTGAAGACGAGTACAAATTTACTTACTATTTTCATGATGGCAGCAAAATCAGCAATTCCAAACTGTTTGGTAATGCCAGGTTTGTCAGTGAAGAGCTCTTTCAGACCCTCTGCACGAACACCAAGCTGCATAAACATGGATGTCTAGTCAACATAACATCTTCTTAATTAAAAACTGGTCATCTTATTAAAATGACTCTAATTATTGGTATTTAAAAAGTTACTTTCAAGTTACCTCGACAAGTTGTAATATCCTTCCAATGAAGTGAAGTTTTCCTTTAGAAATGATTTGTGTGGGGATTGCACTGGTACCATTTCTCAGCAAATAAAACTCACTTGATGTGCCAGTCAAAAGGTCATCTGAGGAGTCAAGCATACTATATACTTATGCCAGCTCTGCTACATTTACTTATAACATGTACTGTAAGCAGATAGCGCTGACAGTTGGAAAATCTCAGCATACATTTAACCTCTTTAGTGTTGGTAAGTATACACTATATACCCAAAAGTTTGTAGACTCCCATCCAACATTTATGAAAACAAGAGAAGTAATAAAAAGATGATTGCCCTTTTGTGCCACAGTAACAGCCTCTTCTCTTCTGGGACAAATTGACCCTAGCTGTTGGAGAATCACTGTGAGCGTTTTATTGCATTCAGTCACAAGAGCATTAGTGAGGTCAGGTACTGATGTTAGATGATTAGTTCTGGATCACAAACCCCATTCCAACTCATTATGAAGGTATTGGATGGGGCTTCATCACTATGCTGAGAACTGCTTCATAGCCCAATGGGAACCCTCCAACACTAGACACTGGGCACTGGAAAGCATCCCATTCTATTGCCAGTGCTTTTTCATTGAGATTATTCTCAATATGCTCTGTGTGTGTGCAGTTTCATGTCTTTGTTAGCGACGGTGCACCTTAAATGAACTGAGATCACTAATTACAGGGGATACCTTTGGACATACATGTAGTCATGTTTAACAGGTTAATCTAAAAGCTGCAAGATTTATCTTACCATGAAACCAATCCAAATGTAGAGCCTTGCTATATCGATAACTTAGGTGACCAAATTTCCGAGCAAGGATTTTCACTGCAATATTACATGCCGTTGACCTTTTGAGAGATGGCCATGAAAGAGTTAGTAGGTACAGTCATGTGAAAAAAAAGACACATCATAAAAACATGTTGAAGGTAATATAACTAAACATATGAAACTACCTAAATGCCTAAAAGAATCAGCACATCACATCACCTGTCAATGATTACAACATGGTTAGATGGAGAAGCCTTAGTTAAATAACATTTAGTTTGGTTTGCACTTGATGGTTGAAGTGAGTGGTATCACCATGACCAGATCCAAAGAGCTCTCTGAGGCCTTCAGAAAGAAGCTTGTTAATGTGGAGGAGTCTGTGAATTAATTTTAAAAGCTCTCAGAACCGTTACAAATCAGCCTTTCCACTGTCTGGAAAATAATTTATGAGTGAAACAACTGCCAACATGGGCGGGTCAAGCTGTCCTAGCAAGTTCAGCCCAAGAGTGGACCACAGACTGTAAAGAAGTCTCCAACAATCCTAAAAATGTCATCACAGAACCCATCTATGTGCTTTGGACAGATGAACCTTAAGTCCTGATGCAATCTTCTTTCATTTAATTAAAGGGTAGTTTAACCAAAATACTGCCTCTATGGCATTGTACAGATTCTATATACTTCATGTTAAGGTGAACTAAGAAATGTTAAGAATCAGCAGTTCCATAATGACAATGCCTAAAATTAGTTGCAATGGTCATGGCAGTGAAAACAAGGATACACTTGCAGAATGGACGATGCAAGACTTTAATGAAAGACAGGGCAACATAACAAGCAATAACCAAACAGAATATAACCAGGGGTGCAGCAAACTAAGGGACAGAACCAGAAAGCAAAAGAGTAATGTGGCAACACAAACCAGGCAAGACACCACACCTGGGACTGGGAGGAAGCTAAGCGAGATACAGGGGAAAAACACAAAACATACAAGAAAAGCAGAACACTAGGCGGGGGCGGTTAACCAAACACAAAACAAGGCTTGGTAAAAACAATAAACCAAATCTCAAAACAGGGCTTCGGAAAACAATGAAAACAAAAACTTTGAAGCAGGGCTTCAGCAAAACAGGGGAGGACTAAAGCTGGGACAAGATAAAAACAGAATCAGATTACCAGGGCAAACAAGAGAACAAGGTTACCAGACCAGACAGGAAATGCCAGGATCAGATTTCTTTCCCCTTGAACAGCCCTTGGAACACAGAGTGTGGTACAGAGGGTGCAACAAAGCTAATACACGGCACCTACTAGTCTGTGGACTGGGCTTAAGAAGCCACAGTCCCAGGTGCTGCAGTGAATCACGAAAACGAGGGGAAAGTCGTTATATGGGCCTGTGGGTGGAGTCCTGGGATCACCATGGGGGAGAGCGTGACAACAAGGGCCTGACAGAAGTTTCATTTAGAAATGATTTGTGTGGGAATTACACTGGTATCATTTCTCAGCATACTATAGTAACAAATACAGTATAACAATGCCTCTATGACATTGCAGGTCAATGAAAACAAATGCTAAATGACATGCACCGCTGTAGTAATTATTGGGATTGGCTTGACTTCTTTGATTTAAAAAGCAAATCAACTCTGATCACTTTTCATCCCCAGGTAATGGCCCATGATTTTCTCCCACCTCACTTTACACTGGATATTATGTTAAAGTACATATTGTATGTAGAGGGAATGATGCTGTACTTACAGGTACTGATTGTCGGGTGTGCGGGATCGTGAGAGGGCTCTGAGCTGAGAATAAGTGAAGCTCCCCACCTGAAGGTTGTTCTCCTGCAGCAACAGGTCTGCCACTGCTGAGATCAGAGCAACAGGAGGCTTTGTCTCCAGCAGGATCATAGAAGCCAGCATTCGGATTTCAGCAGGAAGAGTTCTTTCGGCAAAGATGGTTAGAGCAATGTCCTGCACCTGAAAGGAAAGAAGACCAGTTGTTGGTTGGGTTTGCATTGTATTTTTAGCAATGGATTAGTTTCAATTTGTCGGCATGTACAGCAATAAAAAAGCAATAGAGGGAGGGTGTTAAAGTGAAATAACAGCATGAGTGTAATGAAGCTGACACGAGCGGAAGGCGAACACAATCTTTAGTGTTCTATTGCTTTTTGAAAATAAAGGAAGAAAGCAAGAAATAAATAATAAATATAATAATAAATAAATTAATTAATTGTGTCGGGATTTCTGTCATATTGAGGCATAAGAATCTGACATGTTAACACGGACCCAGTACTAGAGGTTATGGACATACAGGTAAAGCAAAACACTACACAGGGGTTTAAGACGTGGCGGTTAACCAAACACAAAACAAGGCTTGGTAAAAACAATGAACCAAATCTCAAAGCTGGGCTTCGAAAAACAATGAACAAAAACTTTAAAGCTGGGCTTCAGCAAAACAGGGGAGGACTAAAGCTGGGACAAGATAAAAAAACAGAATCAGATTACCAGGGCAAACAAGAGAACAAGGTTACCAGACCAGACAGGAAATGCCAGGATCAGGAAAGTGAAATAACAGCATGATTGTAATGAAGCTGACATGAGCGGAAGGCGAACACAATCTTTAGTGTTCTATTGCTTTTATACAACAGTTCAGAAAATAAAGAAAGAAAGTAAGAAATAAATAATAAATATATAATAATAAATTAATAAATTAACTGTGTCGGGATTTCTGTCATATTGAGGCATAAGAATTTGACATGTTAACATGGACCCAGTACTAGAGGTTATAGACCAGTGTTCCATAGCAGCTAGTTTCCCACTTGTAAATGCCAATTTTACCCAGGCAAAACACCACACCTGGGACTGGGAGGAAGCTAAGCGAGATACAGGATAAAAACACTGCTGGCTGTTCTAGTGCAATCTACAAGTGTTATAAACAGTATTCCCCAGTTTTCAACACCACTCCAACGCAGCAACGCGTTTTTCTGAGCAATGTTCATATCAACAGAAGATGCGACACTGATGATTACCCCCCAGCTTTCTCCAGCAAATCTCAGAAGAGGTCTGGACAGATTTGCCTTGCAATAAGTGACAAGTAACAAGGTCACAAGTATTGCTGGATACCAGTGCGTAGATCGCACTGGATTGAAAGCCAATCAGATTCCATGTCTCCCAGAGCCACAGTTAAACTAGAGTGATTGCAGATGTTCTTTTTTTTTTGTTTTTTTTTGCTAAGAGTGGCCCTGGGGAGTCTAATCCTACGCTGATGAACACTGATAACAGTCATATATTAAATGTACTTAAATTAAATATGTACATTACGTTGCCCTGCTGGTGACTTCCCTTCTTAATAACAATAATCTAGCGCCACGGCTTATTAAGGTATTGGAACAAGATGTGTGGCTGCAATTTAGTAAGGCATGGGAAGGACTTAATTATCTCATTCCCATGGCTTAATAAAAGTCATGGTCACAGCTTAATTACAACTGTGTAATCAGCATAGCCTTCACCATCCTTATTTTAATCTGTCTGCTTAAATGTCTTCTTTCTCCTCTGCCCTGTCTTGCAATTGTTTTTAAAATTACAATTGGATTTAAGAAATTTAGAGCAATATAAACAGATCAGCCACAACAATAACACCACCTCCTTGTTTCTACACGTGTTGTTCATATTATCAGCTCCACTCACCATAAAGGAGCTCTGTGTAGTTCTGTAATTCCAGACAATCTGTAGTCCATCTGTTGCTCTGCATACTTTGTTAGCCTCTTTTCACTCTTTCTTTACTGCTCAGGACCCCACAGGACCACCACAGAGCAGGTATTATTTGGGTGGTGGGTCATTCTTGGCACTGCAGTGACACTGATATTTTGTGGTGGTGTGTTAGTGTGTGCTGTGCTGGTACGAGTGGATCAGACACAGCAGTGCTGCTGGAGTTTTTAAACACTGGGTTCACTCTGTTAGACACTCCTACCTAGATGTAAAGTCGGGGACAGGAGCGTATCTGTTGCTGCCAGTGTGTGGGTCATCCTTTATCCTTCATCATTAGACACAGGATGCTGCCCACAGGATGCTGCTGGTTGCATATTTTTTGGTGGACTATTCTCAGTCCAGCAGTGGCACTGAGGTGTTTAAACACTCCAGTCTAGCACTGCTAACACACCACCACCATGTCAGTGTCACTGCAGTGATGATAATGACTCACCACCCAAATAATGTCTGCTCTGTGGAGGTCCTGAGCATTGAAGAACAGGGTGAAAGGAGGCTAGCAACGTTTACAGAGAAACAGATGGACTACAGTCTGTTATCATAGAACTACACAGTGCAAAAAGAAGTTACAGGACATGTGTTGGTGCTTACATTGTTCGGGTCTCTGATGGCGAGGTGTCGGAGGGCCTGTACAGCCACACTCTGCACTCTGGTGGAGAGGCTATCAGCCTTCACTGAGAAGCCAGGAAGGAACTTCAGTATGGTCTTAATGCTCAAAGGATGACCTGCATTTCCTAAAGCCTTCAGAGCAAGCACCATCTCTCCCTCATTGTTTTTAGTTAGCCCATTAATAGCCATATCCAGCAGTGGCTGCAAAAGATGAGCAAAAATGAATGGCAACATAATTAGCACTCATCAGAGGTTGATGTGATGTGAAGCAGTGGTTTCTTTTATGAAATTTAATATCATACCTGCACTGTGACGACTGGGCAAGGATTCACATGAGCATACACTCTGTATGCCAGAGAACCGTATGATAAGACAACTGTATTCCACAGGAGTGGATGGGACTTGCTGAAGGGGATGGTCAAAAACTCCTGCAGAGGACAGGAGTAAGATCAGTCCAGATTGCACTATCAACACCGTGTGTGTAATAAAACATTTTTTAACAAAGTTTTATTATACACTTCTTTTACCAAAGAATTGCCCCACCAGTTTACACATACGTTCTTGTAGATCTGGAATAACACACCTTAGTGTGTATTTAACCTTGGAGTGTTAAGGGTTTAAAACAGTGCCTTGAAACTGGACTGGGATTAAAATAGCCGATGCCCGATCCATTCAAATATGCCTGGATCCCGATCCACTGGATCGAATCAGGACATGCCTAGAGGTAACAAAGCCATACTTCTCTCTGTGTGGCTAGTTATGTTCTCTTAAACCTCCAGCCATAATTGGTGGTGGCATTGCGAGATTTTAATACAACTGTCAAAATATTTACACCCTCATCATGCAGTTCTTACCTTTGCCATTTCGGCTAATTCAGGTTCAGCTGATAGGTGGTTGAGTGCCAATAGAATTGCCTGCCCAGCTTCATTTGCAGAGATGTCTCCAGCCTTGAATCTGCTTTTGAGGAACTTGACAAGCCTCTCATCTGTCACCTCAACAACTGTGTCCAGGAACCACCTCCTAGTCAAGAAGAAATCACCAAGTGAAATCACCCAACGTCTCTCCAGTTCTATCTCTCCTGCTACCCAGACCAGCGGTAAATTAATACCTGTGCTCACTGTTTCCTGATAGTTGTTTCCACAACAGCTCTAGATCCTCATACGTTGATGTACGGAGCAGTTGAATAAGAGCAAGAACATCAGCGCTTGTGGCATGGTCCACTTGGTAGATGTTTGATTGAGCCAAATGTTTGATTAGGTCAGAAATCTGTAGAGATTTGTGAGTAAAATTAATTAGTGAAAATGACTGATGATTTTTTCTTCTCACGTTTGATGATAGCTTTTAATCACAAGACTAACCTTGGCCACTGGGTTGGTTAGATTTATCAGTAGAACTGGCATTGGGCCTAGACTTTTCACCACTTTGTACATTAGATTCCCCCGGCTTTTTACTTGACCTGTCACTGGTTTCCCAACAGTGTTCGTCTGTTTGAGTAGCACAATGTTCCGTCTGTGAAGGGAAACAGCAGTGAATGGAAAATTGTACTACTTACTACTGTAAAGTTATGATTGACAGAGTATTTAGCCCATTAAACCCTTTTAAAGCCTGTATGCCCACACTTTATTACTATACATCACTTTAATAGGCCCTTAAATTGAACCCTGTGGTACCACAAAGTCCTAAACCTAGTAATCTAAAGGTGAATACAACTAATTGAATCATTAACTTAAGGTTTAAGGGTAATACACTTGTAGTTATTAGCTTGAATGTACACCTCAAGGAAAAATAGAACCAATGTGGAGGATATTTAAATGAGCCAGCAAGTTGTAATATACACTACACTATATGTCCCAATGTTTGTGGAGACCCCCTCTAATGAAAGTATTCAGCTACTTGATGTTGAACTTATTGCTGACACAGATGTGCAAATGCAAATATACAGCTTGTCTAGCCCCTGTAGATCAGAATTGACACTCTGGGGCAGATAAACATGAACGTATTGGCACCATGCCTTATACCAGGCATGGGCTCGAGGGGTATAAAGCCCTCTAGCATTGAGCTGTGGAGCAGTGGAACTGTGTTCACTGGGATATTGGTTAGTGCTCCATCCAATACTTTTGGGATGAGTTGGGGAGTTGGGAATGAGGTGGGGTGGGGTGTCTCTTCCCAGAGACAGTTACCCAATACTTTTGTCTAGACCGTGTATAGATGTGCTACTTTGAATCAGATTGAACAGAACTTACACGGCCTTCACTTTAGTGTTACCTCCCTTTACGTTGAATGGGGAGAAGTGGTGCCTTTCTTGAGCAGAGGCTTGTGTAATTAGACCACCAGTTTCTGTAGACTTCACAGTATATGCATACGTCACAGTGGCTACGACATTTTCACCTCTCTGAAAACCCAAATAGTAGAATATAAGGCCGCATGTGAGTATATTATACCATAGAACCACGTAACTTCATTCATTTCTTTCCACAACATTTTTCAGTGCTAGCTGTCATTTACATTTCATGATGAATGGACCTTTTTTAATGTTACCATTGTGGAGATGCAATCAGCCATGCCATTTAAACCACTGACAGGTGAAGTGAATGACATTGATTATCCCACTACAACTGAACCTGTTAGGGGTTGGGACCTACATACAGTATTAGTCAGCAAGTGAACAGTGAGTTCCTGAAGTTGATGTGTTGAAGGCTGTAAAAATGAACAAGTGTAATAATCACTCTGACAAGAGCCAAATTGTGATGGCTAGACAACTGGGTCAGAACATCTCAAAACATCGGGTAGGTCTGGAGGTGTGTTCCCAGTGCAGTGATCAGTATCGACCAAAAATGCTCCAAGAAAGAAGGAGTCTTCAGAGGTCTTGAGGAGTCAAGGCCTTAAGAAATCAGAGCTGTTTTGGAGGCATAAGGGGGACCAATTCAATATAAGGCAGGTGGTTTTAATGTTATGGCTGATTGGTGGCTGTTAATAATCTGCTGCTCATTACGCATGAGATGACTAGGTATACAAACCTGTTTGCTGTTTTTACTTTCCCCAGCCAATGCCATTCCACTATACACTGCAGCTTTTTGGAGGCAGTTGCTAATGTCGACCACTTGGGTCACATATAACTCTTTGGCAGCTGCATTCTCTTCAACAGCATAAGCACTGTGGCATACCCCATGAATTCCCAACTGAGAAGAAGCGATAGTAAAGTACATTTTTGAGCAAGGCACGTTAGAGGTACATGGAGGTTCATTGTCATGTCAGATGTCAGATCCATGCCTGTGAAGGTAATGCTGATGTATAAATGTAAGGTTCGATACCTCATTAAGCTCATACACTTGCTGGGTGGTTTTGACTGTGACGTGCAGGAATCCCAGAATGCCCCTCACTATGTTCACAATGGTGTCTGGAACTTCAGCTGCTGTCTGAATGTCAACTACTTGTCCATTTGAGTACTGAAATGTAAAAGGTCTGTTGAGCTCAGCCGTTAAGCGTTTGGAGAGACTAGGCGAAGCTTTGAATGAGCTTTCTCCTGCAATCCCATTAAACTCTTCAAATTCCACCCCGGAGATCTGGAAAAGTAAATAAGATTGCTTAGAGACTACAATAATTCACGCAACCTTATGTAAAGTCAGATTCATAAGTATTTGGACAGCGTGTTTTGTAAGCCTCTGTAGACCACCACAATGGATAAGTGGATAAGTATGTAGAGGTGGGCAATATAAAGATGTAATATACAGTATTGTGATTTACAGAATGTTTTTGAGTGCATCAGAAATATCATCAGTACATGTATTGACATGTAAAGAAATTTGAACATTGTTCTACTAACAGTTTTACAATTATTTGGTTTTATTTAATTATTATTTAGTGTCAAAATATCATAATACATGAAGTGTATTGTAATAATGTCTATTGTGATATTTTGTCCACCCCATTCCTAAGTAATATTTGCTATTTAGATCACTTTCCTCAAATAATTAAATCAGTTATTTTGATAAAATATTGGTGTGTTAAAAAATAATTGAACTTTCTTATGTACCATGTTTGTAGTAAAAATGATTATTATTAATGCAGCAAACAAACATGATGAACCTGCTCATTTGCACAAATAAAAAAAAATTACATTTAGCACTAGTCTATTATTTTCTTGTTTCTTTGTTTTACCCCATTCACCCCATTTTGTCCTTTACATTGAGTTAAATTTTCTGTTTCTGCAATGATACCCTTTCAGAGTGGCAAGAGTTACTTATTCAATATGTAAATGACATCTAAAGGACTCTGCTGTATCTGATATCTGAGTCTAAAAGGACTCAGATGTAAATACTTGTTATTATGAAGTTGAGCATACCTGAAGGAGAAAAAGCTGTAATGACACTCCAGTGATTCTGAAAGTGCACTGCAGTTTGACTCCAGCCTCTGCCAGGTCTGCCATATCACGGCCAACATTCACCACGCCTTCATATTTATACTCATATGTTTTTTTGAAATTCAGGGTGGGCTCTGAAAATGAGAAAATATAAAAAAATCATTATATATAATCATTATTATTACTATTAGGTCTAGGGCCTAAACGTTCATGAATCTAACTTTGATCAGCAAATGGTTAGTTGCAGTATTGTCCAAACCCCCCCCCCCCCCCCCAAAAAAAACAAGCAAATTTATACCATTTCCCCCTTTTCTTAAAAGTAGTTCATCAGCAAATGTTTGATTCTTTAGCTAAACTGTTGCTTCAAGGCTAACATAGCAATAATCGTTACGTACATGCCTCAGTTTAATTATAAAGAAGTAGACTTTCTTTGTGATTAGTGTTTTGATATAAATGAATGAGGTATAAATTAAATTAAATAAATAATTAAACAGGTTAATAAAACTACAATTATGTGAAATGTGCAGTATTGACAATAGTGCTGCTTTCATACAAACAAAAATGCATATTTAAACACATTCCTACATAAATAAATATTTATATGCAGTTCAGAAAGAAATGCATTTGGACTATAAAGGCCATTATTGCACTTATATTAAGTGTACAATGGCATTGTTTGGCTCTTTAGGAGGAAAAAGGAATCCTGGAAATTACGCTTTTCGTCTGAGAGTGTAAAGAGTCAATGCAATAAACAGGATAGGATAACATTTAGGATTACAGTAGGAGTTGATAGTTTTACATTACAACATAATAACTATAGTTTTACAGTTTTGATTTATTAGAATTTTATGGTCTATTTACCATAATTCACTTACCATAATTGATGGTCTCACTTGCTGGCAAAACAACAACAACAACAACAAAAAAAAATCATAATTAAAATCAGCTTTATTTAGCACATAAGCTCTATTCTTTACATAGCGAAAAACACTGCTGTTACTAAATGCACGCTTATATCTGCCAGGACTAACACTGTAGTGTTCCTGAAATTGTTGCCGTCCATTGTGATCCATTGGTGGTGATATAGTCTCTAACCTACATTATGTAAAGTAAATAAGCCGCACTCTTATCTATATGAGATACATACCAGCCGAGGCCGCAAAGAGACAGTAGAGGAGCAAGCGCATGATGAACAGCTGGAGTGCAATCACATGCTTGGGCATCATCTTATATATGGAGGTCAATCCTCCCTCTCCTGCCCGCCTTATCTCCCCTAGGCAGAATCAGCGAGGTGAAATGACCTGACGCAATCTCTCTCTCCCTACACAGGAGCGTGCAGCTGCACTGTGGGGTGTTTATAGCTTCAGAGAGAGTTTACCGTTTGGTTGGAGAAGTGTGACTGGAGCAGTATTTACAGTTATTAGGAGGCCAAAGCAAGGGGAAAGATGGCTGCACACCAAGTCCATGTTCATGCTGAGCCTGTGGAAATGAGTAGAGGGACAAAGGTGTGGGTCCACTGTGACCACGGACAATGTCAGTGCGTCCTGCAAATACAGAGCACTCACTGAAAAATAAACACACACACATACAGAGATGTTTGCACTTCAGACTAATACCAGACTAAATGTTTTTAAGCCTGTAAATTAAAATAATAATAATGATCGTGATTCTGTTTTATGTGCACTATTTCCAACCAAGTCTAACTGTATTCTATGCTGTATTTGGTCATTTACATAATGACATGTCTCATAATGTTGCATGAATATCATAAGATTTGTGGAAGTTATTTGCTCGGTATTCTTGTCTAGAGACACTGTCTGATACTACTGACAGCTGATTTTGACATTAGTGTCATTGGTGTTGCCAGAGCCATCATAGTACTACTAAACAAAGTCTCTTCATTGACAGGACAAGGACAATTGAAAGGACAAGGACAGAACCCAAATCTCCATAAAGCGCTGGCTCAATATTTTTAGATAACAGTAATCTAGAAAAATGATCTGCCAACTACAATAACAACACATAATCAATGATGAAATTATGGAACCTGATAATATTTTCTACAGTATACTGAGAGCCTAATACGTTTTCCCACCTCAGGTTTGTAGTGTTCAAAATTACAACCTTTTAACATGTTATGTGTATGGGTTAGTGTTTGTCTATGTCCAGTTATACACGCAAGCGTTTTTCTAGGTTCGTTTAGTGTCGCAGCCTGTTTGTCAATGCCTGTTATACGTCTGGATCTGCCTTGTCTCTATGTTCATCTATTTATGTATCTCGCGGTGGGAGGGAAATGTTGGGGGATATATGGTATGTCCTAGTATTTTATTACTATATGTTTAAATGCGGGTAAATATATATATATATATATATATATATATATATATATATATATATATATATATATATATATATATATGAGCATACACACCCAGAGCAGTGGGCAACCAACTCCAGCACCTGGGGGCCTTGCTCAGGGTCCCAACAGTGGCTGCTTGCCGAGCCCGGGTATCAAACCCACAACCCTGTCATTAATAGCTGAGAGCTCTAATCGCTGAGCCCCTAGTAGTAGTGTATCTACTTTTGAATGATCTAATTATTGGAATTATACCTAATGGCAGCCAAAACATCAAAACAAGCCAAACCATTTTAATTGAGTGCACAGTGCCCCCAACAAATCCCACCTCCCCACAAAAAAAACATGTAGACATCAAAACAAGTAAAAAATCCTTTTTAATGCTTCATCAGCTACTGTAAAGCCATCAGACATTGCCCACACCTAATTATGGAGTCGTCTCAGAACCTGTTTGTAGCATAAGTGAAGAACATCTACACTGCTCATAAGTTAGTTGATGACAGTGAGTTATTACAGTACGCACAGAAGACAAATGATTACATGTAACTTAAGCTACTGGAAATAAAGTAGTTCTGTTTGTGTTTGTATACAGTACTTTACTACTACTCAAGTACAAAAGCAAAAATGACATTTTACTCAAGCACATTTCACATGAATGTGCACTTTAGCTACTTTTCATAAGCGCCCACAGGGAATATGAACAGTTATGCATACTCTGATCCTTTGGGTTTTGTATGTATGATCTTATTAGGAATTCATAGAAATTGTGGATTTCATATGACTGAAGTCATTAGGTGCGATCCCATAGCCAAACCAATTACTACCCTTAGCCTCACCTTTCCATGTAGATTTAAATATGCCAGTTGGGGTCATCATATTATCTGTCTCTTTGGGTCTAGTGCAATTTTTACCTTACGCTACACTTCTTCTTCCATACTAAAAGTTGATATTTTACATTTACATGAACATGCCCTTGCACTTTAATTCTGTAGATGGACTCATAAAAATAAATATTTGGAGCTACCATTTGCTACACATAACTATTTTTTTTACATGTTCCCCAAAATGTAGTGTTTTTGGTGGCAAACTAACTGCAAGTTCCTATTTACAAGGTGTAGCGTTCCAATTGTATGAAACTTTTCAGTATGCTGCTGCAGTGGTGGCTGTCGTGGTGTGATTTCTTCATCTCAGGCATTCAAAACAGCATGGGACATTCTTGAACAGTCTGTAGTACTCTTCTTGAATCTGTAAAGGAGAAATTTCAGTGGTTATGCCACTAAAGTAGAAATCACACGCTGTGATCATTTGGGGTACATGTAGTCTGGACAGAACTGTGTCATACGAAAGCACACTATACCTTTCGAGACAAAACACAGAGGAAGATGAAGATAAACATTCCCTGGAAGGCGTTAGCAAACGTGAAGAGATAGGCTGTGAGGGTCGTCTCATTGAGGATGTGCACCACACCAAAAGTCCACGTAGCTCCGAGAACGAACAGGAGGGCAAGAGCTCCTCTAGCACAAGACCTGGGTTTAAGGAAGGAATTATTGAAACAATTTTTTTTTTTTATAATAATTGAATAAAAAATCAATTCATCAATTCAATTTGAATTTTGTGGATTTTCCTAAATGTCAGCCACAACAAGTAAATTGTTTTATTCCAAGTCATTTTGGGTCATTTCTATTGGTCCATTGACTTTGTAAAGAACAGGTGGCAGATTCAAATTTTGTCCAAAAGTTAGTATTTCAGCTATCAGCAATTTTGGACCTGTTTATCAAATGTTTAAACTTGAACTTAAAAACATTTTGAGCACAGTTCTGAAAGTCTATATGGTTGCATGATAAAAATAAAAGATGTTGCTTGACTATTTTTTTTTATAAAAAATCCACAGCATGGCCTGGCAGACTCTAGATGAGTTGGGATGAAATGATCTAGACATAAGCATGACATCTCACCTGATATTTTCATAGTGACTGATCTCAGGTTTCTTTACTGCTGTATGACGATAGACTTTATAGATGATAACCGCAAAAGCCAACAAATTAACCTAGATGTAACAATAAGAGAAAAGATTACAGAAAGGAAATCATAACTCAAATCAAATCATAGGAAATCAAAGACAATTTTTTTTTAATTTTGTCTCACCAGAATAATCAGACATGCAGGTCCGATGAAACTCCAGATGAAATTTTTTTCCGTGCTTAGCCAACACCTGAAAAATAACAACAACAAAGTATTTTTACCTGCTTTTGAGCATCGTACCAATGTTGGGTTGGGTATTTGGCAGTATTTTATCATTACTGCTGTACGTTATGTTACAATAGGCCTGCACTTGCACTTTGGTACAAACATGTTGATGAATGTTACAGCCACACTAAATGTCCTCTATAAGGTATCATGCATTATGACGATTGCTACGTCTATACTTACACAGTACTTGTACCATAGTATTTGTAGCCGAGAGTTGCAGAAATTGCGACAACCACTGCAGGACTTCCGTAGCCAAATATGTAAAAGTTGCGATGCAGGAAGCCTTTGTTGTAGATGACTCCAACAACAATCAGGTACAGGTGTATACCCTCGATACACATCCATGCGAAAGCAGCCAGGAAGAAGTAATGCAGCAATCCAGCAACAACTGAGCAAAACAACTGCAGTGTGGAGCAGAAAAGAAATAAATACTGTTATTCAATTAATACAAGTATTTGTATTTCTATAAATATGTCTATCCCACAATTATTTGACCCTAATGTGATGCTGGCCAAATTATCTAAAATAACCCTCTTCAAAGCCTTATCCTTCAACATAAAATATAAAACAAATGTAAATATTCATTATATAAATATTTTTTCATATGTAAATTTAGATGTAAAGCACATTTCTGCTGTGAGAAATGTTTCCCAGCACATTAATGTCTCAAAAATATTTCTGCCTGGAATGCTGGGTGTTTGCAGTTTATTTTCCATTAAAATGCATGGAAAACACAAGGGAAAAGGCTGAATATTTAGAGTAATTTTATGGAATTTATGAGCGTAATCTTGACAGAATTGGACATGCTCACCTTGTGTGTGTACATGTTTATCCCAACCAGAAAGATAAACTCAGCCATGAAAAGACTGCAGCACAGGTTCTTGTGGATGGTGGTCCTAGTGCTCTGGATCTCGCTGAAGAACCAGAAGGTGAAGATGCACATAAAAAGGCAGATGATGGAGATTACCATGCCCAGCTGGGTTATGCGAGTCAGCACATTATAGTGAGCAGCAAGCTGAGGAGGAAAATAAACACAGATTAAACTCTGAGGTATGGCTGTGTTAGAAGGCAGGGCAACCGAGTAAATCATGTCTGGCAACTTCATCAATACACTCTCAAAATGTCCTTAATGGATTAGTACCTAACCTTTATATGGGGTGGATGGGTTTTAAAACTTGGTCTTAACTCCGGCACATCTCATTTGCAACATGTGGAAAAATTGACATCCTTTTCATTGTGTATTAAATGTGGTTTAGGCTCGATGATAGAGCTGCTGCAGTAATCTCTCTCTCGCTCGCTCACAGTTTAGAAGATCTGTAAGGTAACTAACAAACCTTCAGTGCCAGTTTAGGTGCCCCAGTTCAAACTACATATCGCTGCTGTCCAATGAAAAACATGTATCTCCATTTCTGTCTGTTTTAAGTTTTCATGGTTTGAGATACATGGTTTTCATTGGACAGCGAAGATATTTTGTAGATTTTAGAAGTGGAAATTCAGGCCCACTTTGCATAAATGCGAGAAGCTGTGTTACACCACATTAAAGCAAGTACTGCAAGCTATTTAGCATTTTCACGTTTTCTGTGGGGTTTACGAACCTTGCCTCTTTTTGCCAAACGGTTTGCCAACCAATATGCTATGCAAGAGTGAATGGTAGCTAACAGTTTAAACATTTCTGCCACTATAACTGACCTGGACCGCTAGGCTAGCAGTGCTGAGTAACGTCCTAAACACTGTAGGCCAGGCCTTTACAGGACGGATCTGAGTTTGGATTATTTCAGTTTCAATTTAGCAGAGCTAGCTCAGATATTCTGAGGAATTCTTTTTCTTTTATTCATTCATAAACTGACCTTACATATAATATGTGGGGGCTGAGTAAGTGGATGGGAGACCGTATTTTTCTGTTGTGCTGTGTTTGGTATGGTTTCTCCTCAGCTACTACTATTCAGAGACTGCATAAAACAGAACCTGTTTATTCACATGTGGACGTACTAAAGCCATTAAAAACACTTTAGCCTGTAGTGCTGGTAGGTGGTTAAATATGCAGTTAAATAGCTGGCTAAATAAAATCAACCACTTTACACTGTAAAGTGTTTTAGCACTAGTACTTTCTTGGCTACGTTCATGTGCACTCATCTTATCAATATGGACATCTTTGAGTAGTAGTTCCCCAAAAATACAACCAGCTAAGTTAGCTAATTAGCTACCTAATTAATTTGGAATATTGTTAGTTGGTTAATTAGCTAGCTGGCTAACTAACCTGTTGGCTAACTAATTTAGCATGTTAACACTTATATGATCTTTGGTTCCCATGTGTATATGGTAGCTAGTTCAGACACAATCCTAGTTTATATAAAGTAAATAATCATAGTGTACTTAGAGGTGGGAAATATTATATCGTATGGTGATACATATGGTTATAGTAATACACAATTTACTTTTCTAAAGCACATTGTGGTTTATCATTAATGCATAAAACACTAACTGCACATTTCTTTGCAAAGAGTGTAATTAGTCCTGTTTAATTAGATGGAGGACAACACATAATATTTGGGATAGTGGGATAGTATTTGGACAGCAGTCCATCTGCCAACTCCTTGTGCTTTTGTCTGTGTGTCAAAATATAGATTTATATCTGCCGCATAAAATGCATGGCTCACTGTGCATTTGACTTTATAATACACAAAAATGAAACAGAAATGTATAAATATGTATAAATATACATTTTTGTGTAAACAAACACATATTTACTGTCAGAGACATTTCGTCATGGTCACTTAGATCTCCATGCCATTATTTGTTGACAGTGCAAACTCACATTGGCCCGGCCGGAGGACATAAGTATGGCGAAGTGCGTCAGATGATTACAGGAGCAGGTGGTGTGGCTCTTGTTGACGGAAGAGCGCTTGCAACCCTCTAGGGACCAGTGACCCCTCATTTTGGTGGGTGAGTAGTCCCAGAATGCACATTTAGTCTCATCGGTTTCTGGGTCTATTGGCTTAATAAAAAAAGAAAACAAAAGAAAATGAATTTAGGCTGCAAATATTGCGAGGGCTTCAGAGGTCTTCTATCTTCTAATTGCATCCATTGTTAACAAAGCTTTAATTTGGACTGTGGCTTGTAGTAACAGCTCATAGGTTTAAACACAGAGTTCATGATGAAGGGTCAACTTTGAACATACCTCACTGTGTTTGAGTGTGAAGGTCACGTGGTCCAAGGGGAAAGCACTGGGTGGACTTACAGCAGCAGCTATTACAGGAGAGTTTACCGTGATCTCCCCAGCCGCTGCATAGCGACTGTAGTCTGTCACACCAGGGTCAGAAGTGGGCTTCAGCAGAGGCCCAACGCTGTCGTAGTGGAGGAATATCACAGAGACGCTCCCTAATGCATAAAACATAATTCATGTACTGCATCTCTTGGGCCTGTGGGTTATATGAGAGATCAAGAGCAGAGCTTTAATGAGGAGCTCTGAATTCTCACCGTTTTTGCTTTGCTCCCTGCTGTATTTGGGCCTCAGTGAAATGGAATCTCCCCCGATGGAAACTGAGACGCTAGGCTTCTGTTGCTGGCGAGGGTCGAATTTGTAGAGTTTGAGTTCTGTCAACAGAGAAGTGCACAGTGATGAAAACCTTTTCTGAGACGGTTGCATTTCACAGTGCATGTGAAATCATGCTGCACATCAGAGGAATGAAGTGTTCTAAGTTTCTCTCTTAATTTCATTCAGTTCTCCTAAATATCATTAAGATGACTTCAGCATGATACTCGTGTCACAACCATAAAATTGAAAAACTTTTGACGGGATGTGAATAGTGTATTTACAGGGTTGTGCTCACCTGATGAACCACCTGTGTTGCTCCCAGTTTAAAAAGCCCTTAATTTTTTAAATAACTGACTGATCTCATCCCAATCTTGCAGACATTAGTTATTTCATAGTTCTCTTCTACATCTCAGAAACCTTTTCTCGTGATTATTTTAGCATTATTTGTCTCCAGAACGTCCTACAATTAAATGCTGATGTTGATCTCCACTTTTCTGTTATGGGAGGTTTAGGAGAAAGAATTTAGAAGCTTGTAATGCTTTGTTAAGACAGTTCCGAGATCTGCTTTGTTTCTCTTCAGACATTTCCAGACATTACCAACGTTTTCCCAAATCATTCCAGAACTGGCCTGAGACATTGTGTTAGCTGGCTGACCCACAGTGAAAACTGATCCTGCTTTTGTTTACATTACTGCTACATTTATTCTCATGTGATTATTGACTATGCCATCTCATAGATATCTTTAGATATCCCATATCTAAAAAGCTGTGAAATGAAAACTATGACTGAATATAAAAAAATAAATAATATGAACTCTTAAAATCGTAAAACAACTTTTCAGTTATGTATTAAAGCCTCAAAACAAATGAGAAATAAAACTCAGTAGTAAAATGTAATAGTTTCTATCAATTACCCATTCTTTTTTTTTGTACACTTTTTTCTTTTCCTGTTATGTTCAACTGTACAATCTTTTAGCATTTAACTATTTCACATCTTCATCACTGCTCATGTGATAAAGACTAGGTCCAGGCCTAGATGTTACATAATAGACCACTATGTGCAACAAACCACTATCGAATTCTGTAAATAGTAGTATTTTAGTATATTCTGCCAGACATTTTCACCTGTTATAAGAAATCATTACGAAACCCCAACATTTATTACTAGTTGCTCAGTAAATCCTGTGAAACTAATATAAATTTTATGTTATATAAGCTATAAGACTGGAAGGAATGGAAGTATGGACCTACATACCATATGTCAGAGAAACCGATTGTCGCTTGTCTTACCTACGTCCCTGGTGTTGACCTCCACCTCGACTGCCTGTTTGTAGGCTTTAGACAGAGCCAGTGCACCCTGTTCGGCAGTGTGGAGTAGCTTAGTGATGCAATAGTCCTTCACATCCTCACTCATTCTGTCCCATGCCACCTTTTCGTCCTTCTCAGCCAGGTTATTCACGCTCTCCACCAAACTCTACAAAACAACACAATTTTCATGTCCACCCGTGTGACCCGTTTAGCGCGACTCAGCTTTCAGACACTTTCATCTACCATATGTAAAAATATATAAAAATAAGAATAATTTATCACTGAAACAGTAAATATTTGGTCACAAATATTCAAATGTATCAAAACTTCATAACACAGTGTGGGTTTCAGTCACAGCATATAAAATCTTTTTTTATTTATTGTGGTAACATTTCACAGTGAATGGACCAACAGAAACACTCTTAACTCATTTGGAATAAGACATTGTTACCTAATATGCATTATAATCTATGTTTTTAAATATATGTGCACATGTAACCACATTGATAATACAGCCCAGTGAAAATGTACTGTGTGTTGTCAAAGGAGAAAATCGAACAGTTACCCTGATAGTTGTATTTATTTCACTTTCTTTCTGAGACTGATTTGCGAAATGTGAGGTGGAGATGGACAGGGCTTCGATGTAAGAGATGACAGCAACTGGGGCGAGATCACCTGATGTTTGCTTCCTTATCTCCTCCATTTGTTGCTGTGGATCTGGCAGGTTAATGATCTACAGGGATGAAACAGATTAAAAGGGCTTTAGATACTATTCTGAGTTGGGATAAACCATCAGTAACAGCATTTTATTGACTGGGTATATCGTTTCTACATCAACCCAGTTTTACATTTCAGTTTGCTTGCTTTTGATAGTAAGGACATTGATATAATATGTTTTATCCAGTTGAGAAAAATGTATACATTTGAATCAAGTACATTCAGTGCATTATATTTTTACTGTATATTTCAGAAATGACAAATGTTTTTGCTTCATTGTAATATTTGTACTAAAAAAAGTGGGTAGTGTGGGTATGAACGAGTGAAACTCATTGATATTATTAAATTATTATTATAGGCAGTTTAATTTGGCCCTTTTTTGGTTTCCTTTATCTGTTTTTTACTTTTTTATTCAAAACCAATACTTTCTCTCACTCCATCTTAAAAGCAAAGACAACTTGAACGTTTGGAGCTGTGCTATAGAAGAAACCACGTTTGCTTTCTCAAAGATCTTTACTGTGGATAATTTTTTCTAAATCTCCACTTAACACGCAAAGGTTCTTTAGAAAACCAAACATTCTGACAGGTTATTATTAAACATATATCTATACAAAATTGGAGCATATAAGAATTTGTCCTGAATGACCAGCAATAGCACAGTAGCAAGAGGGATAGTATGGATGACGCTGCACTTCCTTCTGACCTCAAGGTCATTCCATTATGCAAGCCCTGTATGTACGTGGACAAAAGCATGTCCTGTCCAGTTGTCTTTGTCTCTGCAGCAGTAAGTTAAAAATTCCAAAAAGACAATAGCAAAATAAGGGAACCGTGTAAAAATGTAAATATCATTTAAATATCACAGATTGTAAAAACAATAGGAAACAATATGTGCAATGTATAGCCAAATCAGTGTCTAACCATATTACAACATAACCAAATCGCTATATAACCAAATCACTACACAACCAAATTGCTAAATAACTAAATCACAACTTAACCAAATCACCATATAACCAAATCACAACTTAACCAAATCACTACACAACCAAATTACTAAATAACTAAATCACAACTTAACCAAATCACTGTATAATGAAATCGCTATATAACCAAATTACTATATAACACAACCATAACATAACAACATAACTATATAACCAAATTTCTAAATAAATATTTAAAATAAACAAAAATCATTACATAACTAAATCACTATATAACCAAATCACTATGTAACCAACTCACAACACAACCAAATCACCATATACCCTAGTTGCTACATAACCAACTCACCCTATAACCAAATCACAACAAATTTCAGCATAACCAAATCATTATAAAAACAAATCCCTATGTAGCTTATTCCCACTTTATAACAACTATTGAACCAAATCACAACATGATCAAATCACAACATTACCAACTGACTATCTAACTAAATCACCGCATAACCAAATCACTTTTAGCTAAACAGGCTAGGGGGAAAGTAGGGAAAATAAGATGGAACTAATGACAACATTTCAGACATATGCCAGCAGAGTGCACCATTCTCTCTTCTACTCTCTTCTCTTCTCCCTCTGTGTGTCCAGAGTAAAAACCCAGAGTAAGACTACACTGCATTCGGGATCAGACAGTGGAATAAAACTACACATACGGTACCATAGTCATCTGTTTCTTTTTTTGAAAACTAATCACATTATTTGAGTGCAAATGAGACTCCGATAAGTAACTTCATACTGTACCCATCAGTGAATTAATAATTCACAGTAGAATTACTTAACAGTAAATCTCAAGATTCAGAAAAGGATATAATAAAGTGTCAAAAAAGCATAACATTGCATGATTGTGATATTTTATATTATATTTAATACAAGTGCATTGTTTAAACATCAAGATTTGCAAAAAGACCAGAACCAACCAACAACCCTCCAGCACGGTCATGTAAGAGGTCCCTCCTCCTGCCTTCTAGCTCTACTCTAATTAGTAGATTATGCAACAGCTGCATTCATACATCAGTTCACTTAAATCAAAATGTTTTTCAAATATATGATAATTATTTTTTATCCTAGTTTTGTGAATCTGATCTAATTGCGGACTGACTGTTTCATTACACCCCTACAAAATAATATGCCTGTAATTTAAATTTAAATTAAAATGTACTTTACTGCTGTTACCATGATCTTAATAGAGAAGCTTAGCTAAATTCTTTATACAATATTTTCCCCATATACTCTTGCCTTTTGCTTGACCCTGTGTTACCTTTGTACTTCACACCTGCCCGGATAAATAAGTCCTACTTCCCAGAAACCACATGGTCAACGTGGAAGCTCTTACTGTACAATTTCATTTACAGCTGTTTCCTGAGTACAATGTGACCACCCAAGGTCCAAGGCAAATATGTAAAAGGGCCACTCTCAGTAAGGTGGGCTGAAAAACATCCGACAGAGCTGGACATCACATGCACATATGCATGCATGCTGTACAAACAAACTATCTATACACACACACACACACACACACACTACAGTATATATATATATATATATATATATATATATATATATATATATATATATATATATATTGTATTTCCCAGTATCTTATATAACAGCTGGCAAAAATGTAGTATAGTATACAGCTAGTATACAGACAGGATCAATCTTGAAAATAAATGAGTCAATGGATAATTAAACAAATACAAAGAATTACAAATAAAATCTGCTACTGTGATCACCCATCTAACCTCCACATGATGTAAAGAACCTATACTAATTAAAGTACTATTTCCGTACATTTAACAGCGATATCGGTTGGTTGCAGTAATGTATGGAGAATGTTATAACAATACTTACGTTTTGTACTGTTGCATTTACAGTCTCTGAAATACATTTACTGTCCTGATGACAGTCCTTTTTTGGGTCCTCTAAAACATCACAAAAAGAGTCTGTTAAATATTTGAATATTACATGAATAAATTAGTGAATTCTGTCTATATCTGTCTCTGTCTGCCCATCTGTAATTCAGTTCCACCACAGCTCATCTGATCTGCTTTAATGAAGCACTGATAGATAAACTAGGCATTGAATGGGAAACATAAGCAATTGGCCTCTCACAGGAGGTTTTTGCAAATGGTTAATCTAACACACTCAAACACTTAATTTGTGTTTATTATACAGTTACATTGTTTTGTCCAGATAAGTAGTTTTAGTTTCTCAGATGATAAGTACTGTGGATATGCTATCTATACTACTGTTCAACATTTTCATACATTTTTAGCTTTATATATAGTAATATAATGTATGTGTAAATATTCTAAACTACACGCCAGGTGTTTTTGGAAATGTTGTATTGAATGTTTTTAGCATTTTAGAGAAATCAAGAACGTATTGATTATAAACCATGTACTGTATTGTCACCAAAAGCTTCCCAGAATCTCCACATTTGCTGTTTTTGCTATTTATTGTGAACATAGTAGTCGTCCTATATATTGTGACAAACATACATTGTGACCAATAGAAGAGTTCCAAAAATAATTTTACACTGAATTCCATTTTTCCTGCAACTGTAAAGTTGCCATTTTGGAGATACAAGGTTTTTAGGAAACCTGCATGACAAATCAAAATTTTCAATTTTTAATAGTTTTGAAAAACATTTTTTTTTTTTGTCTTCACAGTGTTTAGCATTTTTTGGTGAATACAATCTGTTAAACATTGCATGATAAATCATGTACTGTAATTCTCTACAGTCATTTTAACACATTTCTACCTTGCCTTTTGATCTGAGCACGTATATATATATATATATATATATATATATATATATATATATATATATATATATATATTTTTATCATAACTTGGTTCATGCTTTATATTCTGCAGCTCTCTCTGTCATTTCATAATCATTTATATCTGCTAGTTCCACAAGTTTCCTTCAGATTATCTGAAACCTGTGCAGAAAATGTGAAATCTGCAACATAGTTTCTCCATTTTATTGTAATTTACATTGTGTCAGAGTTACATTGTGATCAATAGAAATGCTCCAAAATGACTTTTAAAATAAAATCTTTTTACATTGACAAATTTTCCCTTTTATTATAAAGTTGCCGTTTTGAAGATACCTGTGTTTGTGTGTGTGTGTCAGCTGTATTCACCTTTGCACTCTATACCACTACGTGGCTGAAACATCCTTGCTGCTGATGATGCTGTATAATTTCTTAGGCATGAGCAGTAGAAAGCTCCTTTTGTATTGTGGCATTTGGAGAAGGGGCCGCATTCCTGACCGTCCTTACACTCATCTATATCTGTGGCACACATGAGAGCAGTGTTAATGACATGGAAACGCAGCTGGGGCTTGTCTAAATGTGAAGGGTGTACAGACCTGCTGGTACTGAATGTCTGAAATATGTGATGTCTAAAAAATATAGCAGTCCTGCAAATTGAATGGGATGCCTTACCAATGCAGTGGGTTCCATCGTTAGTTTGAAATTCTGCTTTTCCCGTTGATTTGTAGCCCACATTGCAGGTGCAGAAATAGCCTCCATTAGTGTTGTTGCACTTGGCATTCTCTCCACAGATGTTTGTAACATTTGTACATTCGTTGTCGTCTGCAAGGTGTATAGAAATGCACGTGAGTCAACAAGGCTCTCTTGTCAATATGCTGGAGCTTTACCTCAGAATTTCTTTTATTTTGCTAGGAATAAAAATAAAGGAATTGTACTTGGTAAGAGCAACACAGTTATGACATGGAACAAACAAACAGACTGTTAACAAGTATTACACTAAGAGGAAAATACACTAAACAATAAATAGATTAAAGAATAATATGTTTAAAAAGTAATACAAGTAAAAAAACTGTAAAAATGACAGATTTTACACTGTAAATTACTCTGGTGAAATGAGTTGAGGCATCAATAAGAACATGTAGAAGACATATACAATTTGCTACTACAGTACAGACTTAAGTCAGCTGAGTTGTTTATTTGGGCAGTAACAGGTATTTATCTTCCACTAACCAGTACACAAAAAACTAGGTACTTATTTCATATATTTGTCCTTTATGTTTTCCAGTGTTGTCACAATTACTTGATTAAACTCAATTATTGCATTAAAAATTCAATTAAAAATAAACGGCCATTTATATGTATTTTTCCTTATTATATGTACTATATGTAGTTGTCATACAGTGTATTGCTCAATCACTAATATAATCGATAGTAATATGTTTTCCTGAAATAATCTACTTAAATAGTTTTAAACTATTTGTTGGTTGGCTAAAAACCTTTAACACAATACTATTATCAATATTACTATTATCAATAGATTCCCATGCCTGTCCAGATGAAATGATCAGAGCCCAGTAAGCCACATCTTATTACACTGCTGTGGATGCCTCAAGTTGGCAGCCCTTTAATGTGCTGCTATGTGAAGTTTCGTTCCACACTGTCCTCGCTCTGTGCGGAAAAGGGATATTCTTAGCCATGCTGCTGTACTCCCAGACACGGCGGGGTTATCAGCCACTCAGGAAATGTGTCTGAAAGGCACCTCTTACAATCGACTGGGGAAAGCAAGTTTTTCTGAGCACAATCTGCACCACATGATGCTCCATCTGAAAAAAATGTCTCTCTTTAAATAGCAAGAATTGAGGTAAAGAACAAATATGAGGAAAGATGATACTGGCATTCCCCAGTAGCATGTCATTATTGACAGTTTTGTCAATAATGACAGTATTGACAGTATTGACAAGTTCATATGGTAACAAGCAATTGCACTGAGTTTATCCAACCCTAAATAAATGCTTTGATTTCAATAATAATAATAATAATAATAATAATAGTTTATTTATTTAATTCATTTGAGTTGATTAACCCCAGTTCAGTTACTTGTTGCTGTTTGATGTTATTGTTTTAGGTTGGACAGATTTAATCATCTTAACAAAGTTTCATCCCATAATACTGTAATATAGCTATCATACTAAAGGTGGAAAATACTTAAGTAACTGTACCCTATTGCTTACAATTATGCAAATGTATTTTTGTATAGGGACCTGCACCACTAATTAGTCACTGCATTACACAACACACCACAAACAATCTGTTATGTCTGTTAAGTCATTTACATTTTGCTTCTATACATTTGTAAAGGACTTTTTGCACTAGTATATTTTGCGTTTTAAACTTCCACTTTTAATTGTGTAAGATTTGTATACAATACCCATACTTCTATTTCTCTGTAGTTATTCAACTTCAAATAAATGAATGGTTTGTTTTTCTGGACTTTTCTGGAACATATTCTGATTTTATAAACTTTGATATATATGTTTAAATCAAGTGGGGGGAGGGAAGCAAGGGAAGCAAGGGGGGGCAAGGGGAAGCAGCAAGTGGGGGTGGGGGGGGTCATAACCTAAATAAGCAGTCATAGTGAAACTCAGCTTCTAGGAATACAGACACATTATTTGGAGACTGCCTTAGACCAGCAGTTTTCTTCAACATATCTTAAATATATATTTTTTACTAAGTCGCTCATCTGTTTTCTATTACACTCTTAAATGTGTTATTGTTTTAATGCAACATCAATATTTTACTACATAATTTCCCAGTTTGAAAGGGTGAAAGATGAAAAGGCTTTTCTTTATTTTAAATTGTTGGATCATTGCAGTATCAGACTCTTACTGAATATAATATTCTTAATGAATATAATATAATATAACTTACCTGTGCATTCCTTGATTCCATCTCCAGAAAACCCATGCTTACAGAAACATCCATTAGTGGAGCCATTTATTGACCGACAACTTGCGTGCTGGTGACAGGACTTGCAAATGTCAGATAATTTGCATGGATCCAGCACAGTCGAAAGCCACACTTTTCAAAAAGAAAGAGTAGAGATTGGAAAACATGCATTTCTAAAACTCTTATATGAGCAGATGTAGGAAACAGAGACTAATGTGAATATAGCTGAGAATTACATACTATAGAGGGCTATAATATATATATATATATATATATATATATATATATATGTGTTTTTTTTTTGTTTTTTTTTTAAGTTAGACCGTGTCTGAAATGTAACTAAAAGAAAGACTGAAAGAAAAATAATTGTTAGTCTAAAATAAACAATAAAACATGTTTTCTGGAGACTGAAGCACACTGATCATCAACATCTACAGTCCCTCTGTAAGTCACTTGGGATGGAAGTCCACGTAAAAGGTGTCCTACCTGCCAAAAGTATGAGTTTCATCGGTGAGTTGAGGAAGAACTCCATTTGCGCCTAGAAACTGGATCACTTTTACCAGCAGTAGTGTGCCTGTGTGTGACGTACTTCGCTTCCTTTCATCAGTTTCCTGTTTCTCCAAACCTGACCCTTCCTGTTGGAGTCCTCAATCAGCTCTCATAAACATCGTGGAGGGACACACCAAGGGCAAGATCCCAACAGCGCTCCCAAACAGAGACAGAGTTAATCAGTGATACTATTAAAGCGTTTACTTAGTTGTCATTTAAAATGTGGTGCTAATGACATTCCCCAAAATAGAGGCTTTATTACATCCTAAGCGTTTCCCTAAGTAATTACTTAGAGAATTATATTTTTTGTAAATGACTAATAAAATCAGCCAATGACTTTTAGAAACAGCTACGTCCTCCAGTAAGACGACGCATGTGTTTTTTGCTCTCAAGCACCGTAAAGAGAATACAAATTGGACAGTTCAAGTTGGGATCAACCCACATTTACATGCTACCTCCATTTCAGCACATCTTTGGAAGACTGAAGAACAAGTGCCTAGAGTTCCCTAAAAATATTTAACTGGGGAACTGGGTTGCAGTTTTTTCCAATTTTTTTTGTCTCCAGTGAGACAAAAAACAGCATCTGTTGCATGAATCAAATCCAAGCAGGAAACGAATCCCATGGAGAATTATGGTGGTGGGTGTTTGATGTTGTGGGGAGACACTTGTTGGGATACAATGTTTTATGGACATCACATTCCAGGAGGTTTTAGATCTCGGATTAATTTTTTTTGGTTGGGACAAAAAAGCTAAAAAGGAATGAACCAAGATTCATTTGCATATCTCCCACCTTATCCAGCATTGTAATAAAAGACCAGTAGTTTACAAGTAGAAGTAGCAATACAACATATTTGCTCCTTTTTTGGAAGGGTGGCAATAATTCTGCAGGGCACTGTGTAGGAGTGCTGGAACACCTGGAAACCTTCTCTTTGCTTTGCTTTGTTTCCAAATTGCAAATATGAAATTACAAGCATACGCAGTTGTTTTGCTGCACACTCCTCATACAGAGCAGTTAGCATCCTCAGAAGAGTTATTTGGCACATAACAGCAACAAGAGCACCAGGGATGGGTGTGAAAAATCACAACACCACCAGTGGCGCATCCAGACTCTTAAAGAGACGTTTGCTTAACATCCACTGACAACACCCATATGACCAAGCGGTTTAAGGCAGATCAGGAGCAGACTGAAAAAGAGCCAAAGTGAAAGCTGTGGAGTTTCAGGACGTGTGTAAGTGGCTCTGAAAATTATACACTCGTGGGGAAAATGCTATCACCAGAAAGCACACTAGCCTGGGAAAAGCCCTCTTGTCCCGCCTTCAGCAAGGCCTTTTGAAGAAAATGTTTGAGTCATGCTGTAGCTACTGGACAAAACTCAGCTGGGCAGCTTTGATGCAGGACTCAGAGGCTAGCTAGAATAACTAAGTTAATTCATTATTCTCAAATAATTCTATATGAATTATACAATTGGCACATTCTTAAAATGTTCCGTCCTCACTGAAGCAAACTGACTTTAAATAACGAGGCTACTTTATGATTTCCTGCCGGCCACCCCGTTTGCCGATTAGCCACTGGTTACTGCGAGTTAAAGCATGGGGAAAGCTGGGCTACACTGATAGCTTTGGCCAGAGTGTTCTGCTATGCATTTGTACCTGCTCCTTATGTTTTATAATTCCCCAAAATGAGAATGGGTGATGTAGAGCAGCTGTGAGAAACTGATTGAATTCTGTGTCAGTTCTAATTGACAGAAAGTTAGTGTATAAAGCATTTGTGCACACCTGTTATGACATGAAATGAAATGGAAAGTGGGATTTTATTGCCCTTTAGAGAAAATCTAAACATCTGGGAGTAATCTATGGTCTGTTAAAACAATCATTTCAAGTTAGGACAAATTGTTTGTGGTAGCTGCAGTATACTGAATCTCTTACACTTGAAACTAGTGCTGATGTCTACAAGTGGCTGATATATTATTCTTTGTGTGAAAAAGACCCAGACTTGTGCCAAGCAAAAGGTTTAGAATTACTGGACATGTCTATCAGCGCTCTGTGAGTGTTAGTGAGGTACATAACAGGGCAATATTTTTAACTGCATGTGTGCGGTTAATGTTTCTGTAAGAAATGTGCCTGTGCAGATAAGCAGTACAGCAGGTCCGGCCCAGCCGCCCACAAGACTTTCAATAAAGAAACCAGGACTACATACATAATCTCCACCAGGGGAAAACCTCTGCTCTTGCAAGCCAAGAAAAGAGATGAAAGCTTTGGATAACTTTGAAGCTGTGAGATGAGCAGAATTAGATTTTTTTGTGTTAACCAGTATATTCAGCAAGGAATTCCATAATGTGGCGACTTACGTAGTCATTATTTGTTAAACTGTGAATAACTAAATTGAGATACATGCATTTCCCTTAATATCGCTGCTGTCCAATGAAAACCATGCATTCTAATTTGTCCATTTTTAGTTTTCCCCTTGGTTTGAAGTTTTTTGTAGCTGGATAAATGGATCAATAGAAATGCTCAAAATGACTGGGAATAAACTCTTATTTTACATTGACTTACATATAAGATACGAACACTTTTGCCTTTTCCTGTATAGTCACCATTTTGGAGATACATGTTTTGTTTTTTTTTTACTTTTTTTACAGCGACATTATACTTGATTTGGACAAGAAACCCCATACAGGGCAATAAGGAATTATTTATTTGAACAGCGCAGCAGAAGAAACAACTACATCTAAATAGTTTATCTCTCATTGTGAATTAAGGAGGGGTATTGTTATGGGCTGTTTAGAGTCTAGATATCTCATGTGTGCTTTTGCCAAAAGGGTTCATTGGTGCTATGCTGTAGAAGAACGGTTTGTTCCCCTGAAGAAATATTAAATGGATGGTTCTCTAAAGGAGAGGTGTCAGTGCAGAGAAGCTTTTTAAAGTTTAAAGAACCCCCACATGATTCCAGCGATTCCAGAACCATACTGTTTTCTTGAACCATGCAGGCCAAGACCTTTATTTATGTATTTCATTGATTTATCAATCCTATTTGCAGTGTAGAACATGTAAATAACATGATGAGGAACCATTGGAACAAAACTCTGTTATATAATAAATCACAACTGAAGGTTTGGAATGGAGATGACAACACTCCCGCTGTTCAGGATTCGAATAAATATGAGTGTACATCAATTAGCCGCAACGTTAACACCACTGACAGGTAAAGTGAAAAGGATTGATTATCTTAATCTGCTGTGGCATCTGTCAATCCTTGAAGGTGATGTGTTAAAAGCAGTAACAATGTGCAAGAGTAAGAATCTTAGTCACTTTGACCTAAGGGCCAAATGCAAGGCTAGACAACTAAAGGGCCAGAGCATCTCCAAAACATCAGGCAGGTCTTGTCTGGGTATTTCTGGTATTGTCTTGTCCCTGTAGAGAAGCATTGCCAATAGAATAGGACTCTGTTGCAGATAAACATGAACCTATTGGACCCATGCCTAATGCCAGGCGTGGGCTAGATGGGTATAAAGCCCTCCAGCATTGAGCTGTGGAGCAGTGGGACTGTGTTTTCTGGAATGACAGGTGAAGTGGTGATCATCCAACTGCCTGACCACACAGTAATACTTCAAAATCCACTAGAAAGCCTTCTTTAAACAGTAGAGACAGTTACTCCAACAAAAGCACGATAGACTCTTTTTAATATCCTTGATTGCAGAAGAAACAATGAATGAGCTGGTGTCCCAATACTTTAGTCCATATGGTGTATTCACTTCCGCATATAAAATACGCTACACAAATGCAGCAGGTCGATTGAATTTCAGTTTAACACATGTGGTTCACATTTAAATCAAGTAAATGCAAAAGCACCTTTGGTGTTAAAGCTGCTGTATTGGAGAAGTGCTTGGTAGCCACAGTAAGGAACTTGAAGCTAAGTGTAGCTCTGTATGCGTCTCTAAGTTTCTGAAAGCAGGCTAAAGTCTGGGAGTGGCCTGCTTCCTTGGGCTTTAGAACAATAAGAGGGGAACACTTGACCGGCAGATTTCCTATCTGGCCTGAGAGTGTATCACGCTGTGCTCTCGCTGTAATTACACCCTCTTCCCTTAAGAGCCGCCACTAAAGAGTCTCAGGGGTGATGGGAGCAAAGACAGGACACATTAAAGGGCTACTTTTTTTTTTACTGCAGGCTGAACTGAATAAGACCTGAAGTTGCGAAAACGATTCCAACCAACAAAAACGTAATAGTGGACACTGTGGCAAAGACTTTATCTGCTCTGCCACCTTGTGGTCACAAAGTAGAAGACAATGTGGATTTACATATGCGGGCCTATGACCCTATTATGTTTGGCCTGGAAAGCAGATGGTGTTTAAAGCGATCTATGAAGTGCGTGCATAAAAACATGAAAAATCGATTCTAATTACAGGATCCAGTAAACGTTTTTTTCATCTGTGGTACACATTGGTTCACCGTAACCATAGACGTTATCTGAGTTTTGCTTTACTATTCAAATGTAGTTGTATAATTACATAAATTAGGTTTGATGGTTAAGAATGTGTGCATTGTTCAGTTAACCTTGCAGAATCTAAGCTAGGTGTAGGGAACGTTTAACACAGCTTTACTGGGCAGAAAAGTACACTTATTAATGAAAAAAATGAAATAAATATGAAAAAAAACATAACACAAAGATTGAAAATCAGAGGAAATACAAGAGATCTTATGAAGGGGAACACTTTGCTTGGATAGTCCATTGTAGATGCTTCATAGATGCTTACCTTACATTCAACTAACATTCAACTGAATATCTATTAAATGTGACTGAAGTTGAATGTAAATATTATGTATATGGAATGTACATGTCTTTTGAGTTTATTACAAATTTCTATTACCAAAGAATAGTCCCTGTAGTCCCAGTCCCTGTAGTTACTGAGTTATACACCTTAGTGTGTAACAAGCCTTTTTAAGGAGTTTTAAGGGGTTAATAGATATTCAATTGAGAGTTAGTTGAATGTCAAGAAAGCATCTGCAATGGACCATCCAAGAGATATGGACAATACCAAAAACAGTGAACAGTGAAGCACTTTTGTAGGTTGCTCTGGAGAAGAGCGTCTGCTAAATGCCTTCAATATAAATGTAAATGTAAAAGTAGCATAGGAATTACCAACTACTGTGCTCTAATATATATATTTAGAGGACACATTTACTGTTTTTTTTTCATTTTATTTAATAAAGAACATGATTTAAATTATTTAAAAAAGTGAAAAACTGAAAACAATGGAGATACAAGTTGTTGTTGATATTAGTGAATAAGTAAAAACAATTTATCAGTGCTTGTGCCCTGCAATTGCTGGTCGATCCTGTGTCTCAATATTTTGCTTTATTCTCATACTTTTTATACACTATAAGGACCAAATATTTTTTTTTTGCTTTTTTTAAGAAAAGTTTTTTTAAGTAACTGTCTCTACTGTCCAGGGAAGCCTTTCAACTAGATTTCGGAGCATTGCTGTAAGAATGTGATTGCATTCAGTGACATACATTTCCCCTGATCTGAGATAAAGGAATGAAATTTGATCAGAAATGTTTAATAAGAGAGAGAATTGCATTTTTTGATTGAGACGTGCATTTTTCAGACAGCAGTGTAGAGTACAGCAGTTAGTGGATCTCAGTATGAAGTCAGGGCCTTGGTTCGTACCACACTGGCATTAAAATAAATCTCAAAAGTCTGGAGTAAACTGTGAAGTTTCAGGAAGAGCGAAAGCCCAAAGACCAGTCTGTGATTTCCAAATGAGAAGCCATCCTGCCTCAGTGCCTCATAAATATATTTGTCTTGACTGAACTTCAGCACAGTTGACTGATCTAATCCATATTCCCTGCACACTTTAAGTGCAGTATTTCCATTTAGGGAACCTCTTTCCTCTTAAATTTGCACATACCTCAGGTGCAGCAAGTTGGGACAAATGCATCATTTGCTTGCCAGGGGTACTTCTATGACCACACACACACACACACGTTCTCCAGTGATGCTATATATTACTCCAATCAGCCATTACATTAAAACCACCTGCCTAATATAGTGAAGGTTCCCTTGTGCTGGCAAAACAGCTGTGATCCGTCGAGGCATGGACTCCACAAGACATGGCCAGCAGCAACTTTTTCATCAGCAGTTTGTGCTACAGATACTCTTCCATGGAATTAGTCCAGTTTGGCTAGCCTTCGCTCCCTGCGGGCAACAATGAGCCTTGGGCGGCCATGTTTCCGGCACCTGTTTACCAGTTGTCCGTCCTTGCACCACTTTTGGTAGGTACTGACCACTGCATATTACTTTACTCTACAATACACTGCATATAACTATACATAACTATATGTATGGTTGTGTAGTTACTGAATATAATCATGTAGCATTTTTTAAAGAAATTTAGTATTATATACTGTCACTGTCTGGATTTAACAACAACTAGGTTTTTAGATCCTGTGAAAAAAGACATTCTTGATCAATGAACCACTTGAAATGCTCCAGAATTACTAACAGAGATAATAAAACAATTAATAAAATGAATTAATTATTAATTCAAAATGAATAAATAATCCCTGATCCTAAGAAATGTAGATTTATAGGAATTTGTTCTGGCAATAACAAAACCTACACCGATGGATGATGAATTATATGTAAGACCAACAATAAGGTTTACCCATTTTCATACTCATCTGCACCATTCTGCGACCCCACGATCCCTTGGTTGGGTGAATTGTGACCCAGGAAGAGTCCATTTCCATCATGTCTTAGAAATATCTCATATCCTTATCAATGACAGTTATCCCATACTTCTCATGAGCTGAAAACGTCCCAAAAGAACCAACCTGTTAAAATGAAGTGAGACATTCTTTCACTAAGCACGTATTATACTGGCCCTTCAACCACTCCTCTGACGTCTAAAGCAACAATTTCTGTGCTTGACAAACTGATTTCACAGCCGCATTCCAGCATTTATTGTCTATTGGGTGGAAGGATAAGTTGACCGAAGGCTGAACAAACTGGCTTGCTAAGCAGAGGCCAGCCCTGTGCCTCTTACTGCCTGAACTGGGTAAAAAAACACACACCAACATGATATCATTTGACCTTTAGTGTGATTCGTTTCTGTGCTCCAAAGGTGAAACCATTAGCCCCCGCATCACATCCACCTACATGCACAATTCACAATCTTTGAATTTGGAGGCGCTTCTGTAATTCCATTTTCTGCTGACCTTTTATAGGTCAGGTCAACAGCTTGCAGATGCCAGCGCCGAAAATTAGATCAATTTGTGTAATAGAAAACAGATTCTTGGACTTTTTTTCTCTGCCTGGCTATGAAAACATTCGCCACAGTGTGTCTTCCCTCATAAAATGCCTCATTTGTTTTTAGTCAGCTGTAATGAATGTGTACAGTGGAACTCAATTAACTTTCTTCTGTGAAAAAAGAAGAGAAAAATTAGAATAATGCAGAACAGGGACCACTGATGGCATAATTTCACTCCACTGGAATGTTCTGCCCATGTATATTTATTATATTTACTTCACAGGTATATTAATAAGACATCAGGGACTTTTACTGTAGGAGTGTTATAATGTAAGTAGGGCACAGGCGTGCAGACAGATGGAATATATGATGGTAAATCTTGTGCTGGACTGCAGTACTCCCCAGCATGTGGGACCTTTTGTAGACCTATTGCATCCAGTAGAGGCTGCTCTAGTCCTACCCAGCATTAGTATTCTGTAGTGATTGTGGTGCCCGCCGAGTGCAGCTCTCGCTGGGGACGGCCAGATAATAGGCTCCCCAGGCTCCTTCCTGTTTTTATCTTCATTTAATAAAACAGAGCATGTTTATGTAAATACTCTGACCCACAATCACTCAGCATCTGCCTCCTGCGCTTCTTTGTTCTCTCTACATTCACTACTACTGTACCAATGATGATTTAGAAATGGGCTATTATTATTATTATTATTATTAATAATAATAATAATAATAATAATAATAATAATAAATGATGCAAATCCATAATAAATAATAATTATTAAAGTAATTACAGCTTTCAACATATCTGTAAAAATAATATAAAATTAAATATGATATTAAATAAATTATTATTAAAACCATTTATATTTCATACATATAAGGGTCTAATAAAGACTAATTTGTCATAGTCTAATAATAACCATAGCCACAAAAGTAAATAATTAATAATAATATAGTGTTGATTTGTTTATTGATGTATGTATTTATTATTATTATTATTATTATTATTATTATTAATAATAATAATAACAATAATTTGTTAATTATATGTATATATGTATTTTATTTTATGACTTAATTAATGTAATATTTCATTATTTCATTACATACTTTATCTCAATGTTTTTTTGTGTCACAACAGGTTGCTGCTTCTTTTACTTCTTCTATAGAAAACGGCAGGAACTTTCAGTATAGGCAGTCCTCTCCTCTTCATATATGTCTCTATATGCAGCATGTAGTCCGACATCCTGTCTGTATGTGTGTGACTGCTATTGACAGCGTGTGCAGCTGTGAAACCTGTGGCTAAAGGAAGAACTTTCTCTCGGCAGCTCTCCACACTTTGCTTTTTTTTCCTCACCCTTTAAATCATTCAGATACATCTCCATCCACAGTGGGTCGACTCTGAACATGCTTAGCCTTTATTTAAACATTTAACACGAGGGGTCCGTCCTCCGACAAGGCTAAAAAGTGCTCTTGACTGGGCAGCCCTAAAATACAGACAGAATTCATTATAACGGATGACACCTCATTGGACAAATTATCGTCTGCTCTATCTCTCTCACTCTCTCTCCATCTGCACTGTCTGCCTGGTCCTGCACTCTGATCAAAGACTGTCTCTTATGCACTACAGCACCATGACTCATTCATTAACAACACACCTTTAATGTATGGTGAGGATTTCTGTGTACACTCATCACCTATGTATATATATATATACATTTCTGTTTTGGGGCAATTAGGATTACCAAAATTATTTCTATCTTCTAAATGCCAGAATAATGAGAGAAGGAATTTTTAAGGCATTTTTATTACTTTTTTCAAAGTCAAAAGTTTAAATAAATTGAATTCTAACAATGACTTGGAAGACCCATTTGCGCCCAAGCTTTAACTTCCTGGCTGATGTCTTGAGATGTTGCTTCAGTATTTCCACATAATGTTCTTTCCTCATGATGCCATCTATTTTGTGAAGTGCTCCAGTCCGTCCTACAGCAAAACAGCCCCACAACATGATGCTGCCACCCCCGTGTTTCACAGTTGGGATGGTGTTCTCAGGCTTGCAAGCTTCCCTCTTTGTCTTCCAAATATAATAATGGTCATTATGGCCAAACAGTTCCTTTTTAGTTTCGTCAGACCACAGGACATGTCTCCAAAAATGAATCTGGCTTTTTTATGATTCTTTTGGAGTAATGGCTTCTTCCTGGCAGAGTGGCCTTTCAGCCCATGTTGATACAGTACTCGTTTCACTGTGGATACTGACACACTCTTACTGGCTTCAGACAGCATCTTCACAAGGTGTTCTGCTTTTGTTCTTGGGTTGATTTGGGTACATTTTAGACCAAAGCACGTTTATCTCTGCGACACAGAACCTGTCTCCTTCCTGAGCGGTATGATGGCTGGACATTCCCATCTTGTTTGTACAGATGAACGAGGCACCTTCAGGCATCTGGAAAACTTATCAGAGGCTTCCAAAGACATGACATCATCATATGGGCTGTCCCAAATTGTTCAAAGGCATAGTAATCTTAGTGTATTTCAACTTTTGACTTTGAAGAAAGTAATAAAAATTGCCTTAAACATTCCCTCTCATTATTCTGGCATTTAGCAAATATAAATAATTTTGGTAATCCTAAGTGACCTAAAATGGGAACAGTTTCATGTCAGACAGTGAAAAAAATGCATTGTGTCATTAATGTATTTTTATACAGTGTGTATATATATATATATATTATATAAATGCAAATGTAAATATAGTGTTAATGGGTTTTCTTACATTCTTACAACTTCCTTTGCTTTATGGCTTCAAAAGAACACTTAACTGTTAACTGTCTGTAGCTTTAATATGACAATTTCGTAATCAGGTGCTAATATTGTTTCCATTTGCATGTGTTTTTCCCCTTCATTACTGCTCTGTGTTTGTATTTAATGAGTTACACAAATTGTAGGTGAAGGAAAATGTCAGTGTTGTTCTGCGGAGGAATATATCCACACAAAAAAAGAGGCAGCGTTTAATAGCCTGCACGGAGAACGCTACTTAGAGAAAGCACACTGACCTAATGCACTCTGACCACTGGTGCATAAATGCTGGAAAGCAAGTTGTGTATTTTGGAGCAGAAACAGGGAGGAGAATCATGCAAATTGTCAGTCCAGACATATTCGACATAAATGACACAATGTAATTAGCAGGATGTTTTTAAAAACTGGTAAAAGCATGCCTTAATTGGAGGTGTCCACTAATGTCCACTTTCTGAGTTTAATGGCACGAGAGAAAGTGGAAAGTGGAAACATTTATACTGCGTCCATTTTGTAATTACTGACTCAATATTGATTTAGGTACAAGTGTTAATATGTGTAGCATTTTATGTAGATGCACACACACACTTGCATTTATACTGTCATGTATGGCACTGTCATATATGTTATTGTTGTTGTCACATAAAAACATCATATCTCCAAAATGCAAACTTTACCAGAGAAGGAAAAAACCTTGATGAAAGTAAGAACAAATAAATAAAGAAAATAACAGATTGTATTAGTGTGAGTAGTTTATGCCATTTCTATATTGGTGCATTCTTCCCACCATTTTGATACACTTTTTGGCATGGAACGAATAACTGATTCATATTATGCCCACAATGTGTGTCTGTATTCTCAACACTAAAAAAGGTCTCTATGATTCGTGGATCGCTGGTTCGAATCCCGGACCATGCTCCCTGTCATCAGCAGCCGGAGCCTGAGAGAGCACAATTGGCCTTGCTCTCTCCGGGTGGGTAGATGGTTCACTCTCTCTCCCCACATCCCTTCAGTTAGCATGAGTGTCTAACATGAGTGTCAAATGCATCAGAGCTGGGTGCTTTGTACCGGCAGCAGTTTGAAAATAGGCGGAGGCTGGTTGTGCATGTGTTGGAGGAGGCATGTGTCAGTCTTCACCCTCCCAATGTCAGGACTATGACAAGTGATAAAGGGAGAGCGCTAACGAGTGGGCGGTGGTAATTGACTTTCTAAAATTTGGCAGGACATGTTATCATTTCTGCCCAATTCCTGTAATTCCCGATGGAACACAATAATATGACAGATATTTTGTAGGGAACGATATTCTCTACATATACACCCTATCCACATGTAAGAGTGATTGGCCTCTTTATTTAAATAGCTGGTAACACCCTCCTTAACAATAATAACTGCCAGCAAACGAATTAAAGCCTCACCGAGCCATGGAGGAATTTTAGCCCAGGTCTTCCTGCTTGGACTGCGCATTTTAGGTTATGCTACATCCTTTTAGTAGGGTTTAGGTCTGGACTTTTCAGGTTTAAATCTCTTATTTTGTATGTTCTTCAGGGTCACATTAATGCTCTATTTGGTTTTGGTTTAAGATGTAATATCTTCTAGTGTTTGAACAATGCACAAAATCAGGAATCCAGACAGGGGGCAAAGACTGATATAGCCTACAATACTAGTTCATGACAGCAGTTTAAGAAAATTGTGCTTTGTGATATGGTGTATTATTATGCTGGAAGTAGCCATTAGAATATAGGTCAATTGTGGGAATGAAGGGACGCACCATGGTCAGCAAAAATGCTTAAATAGTAAGTGGCATTCAAGTGATGACTGATTGGTATCAGTGGGCTCAAAGTATACCAAAAAACATCCCTTACACCATTACTACACCATTACACCACCCCCTTCTCTATTTCCCATTGTATTCCAAACAACATATCCATGACTTTACTGAAAATGACTCTGACTGCTGATCTCTGTATTTGTGTTTAATGGCATAATGTTATATAGTGTTTATGTCTATACAAATACAGTCATTTGCACTGCACTGTATAGGTAATATGAATGTCTAACTTTAATAAAGTAATAAAAAGCAAGTGTTTTCTTGCATTCTAAAATTAAAGCATTGAGCTTTTATTAATAAAAACACTTCATGACCTTGAGACCTTTTTGTTCTGTTGCTGATCTTGTAGCCCTATTTTTCTGTTTGCTAGAAAATCACAACCATGCATATATGAGATAACCATATAATATATGAAAACAAACACACTCTCTTGCTCTCTGGCTCATAGACACATACACCCCCCCACACACACACACACACATACATATACTATGTGTACATATAGTTTTCATCATGGAGCAGCATAAGTCAGCATGGCTGAGTGGTAATGGCTGTGTAGTTATACTGTTACAAAGTACACATAGCAGCATTCATCTTTCTAAACCAGCTTCAAACAAGCTATCAGTTATATCCTTCAGCACTCTGCCTGGATTAGTGGTGGGGAAAGACAGAGATGAGACAGGTGTAGTTGTGGGCAAACTCAGTAAGAGGAACCCTTCTGACAGACCTTCTCTCTGACCGTACAGGACTGAGAATGACTTGAACGATTATTTTAAAATGATAACTTTCAGGTTTTTATGTAGTTGATCATCAAAGAAATGGCCAGTCTCTGAAGTTAGCTTTTTTAGTTACTGTAACTCAGAATAGAACACAATAGAATAATAGAACCATGTTGGGCTGTTTGTTAATCCAAATATAAACTTTATATGTTTTTTCTATATTTTATCTATAAAAAATAAACAACAGAAATCATAGATAAAAACAGTAGTTATCATACAGAGTCCATATATAGTTTATTTTAGATGACTTAACAACTTGATGTAGTTTGAAATATGTGTGTGATGATTTAGACATACTGTTTGCATAATAGTAATAGGTGTTAGCCTGTTTAACATTAGCAATAGACACCCATATTCACCAAACACTGTTTGTAAAAGTTCCTGCTAAAGATTGAGTAGACTGATAAATCAGTGTGGGAGCAGCAGTAGATTGGTGCAAAAGTTATACATAAAAAAAAAGATTTTTTTCTGAGAATTAGTTTGTTAAAATATTATGCAAGCAAAGCATGACATTACAAAGATTACCACTCATTTCTCAACATTTTGGCATAATTCAATTATTAAGATATAATTGAAGTCATTCAGAGTGGAGTTCTTGTTTTATGATAGTTCCGGAGAGATGGTTGTTATAGTTCATAGTTATAGAGAGATGGTTTTGGCCTAACACATAATTAAACACGTTCCTGGTGGAGAGGTACATTTTTAGCATTATCAACATTACACAAAAAAACTCAAAAGACATGTGTACGTTCACTACTAAAATCACTAAAATCTATAAAAGTTGACTTGTTTCTTGAGAGTGAACCATTTCACAAGAAACCACACTGAATGGCTTTACATCTCAGTTATGCAAAACCTGAGAAAAATTGGGTTAATTCCCCTTAAATAAAAATTTCATGTCTTCCTAATGTGCTTATTTTCTGTAACAGAATATGTTGCTGTAGGACGTGTAGAACAGTGTATTCAGCCACTCCTACTACTTTCTATGTATCGTGCCCACCAACCTAGCTACACTAGCCTTGTAGCTGCAGTGCAAAACTAAAGACGCAAAACTTCAGGCTGACTGATTGACTACACCTGGGATTAGTGTAAACGTCAGCTGGCCACTGCTTTGCTTATGAAGGACAGCATGTGGCCAGATCTCACAACACAACAACCCAGCATTGGACACACTTGTCCCACCGAGGGCTGGTAGCTGCCAGACGGCAGCAGAGAGCACGACCTGCAAGGCCATGGGCCAGGAGACTGGGGCCAAAAACAACAACCCAATGGGATACCCCACATGGCACCTGCATGGTTGGGGGTTAGGAGTGGGGGCAGTAGGAAAGGCTGCGTCCAGGTTCAAACGGAAGCGTAGTGAATAAGTATCTAGTAGTAGCCACCAGGTTAGGTTGATAGGTCATCTCAGTGGCTGTAGAAAACATGAACGCATGGTTCCATTACCTGCCATGTTGTCAAATTTACAACCAGAGTCTGCGCAGTAGAGACCAGAGGCTGAGACAGATTCGCCTACTCACTTTGTAGACTCGCCCCCTTCTCCCAGACCAGGCGTGCCATCATTCAGCTTACAGCACATAAGCAAAACAGATTCCCCCCCTGGGCTCCCAGTTTGTCTGGTTAATGGGATGTTTCAACAGTAAGAGTGCAGTTCGTGTTGCAGTTCCAGTTCCACAACTAAGCTACTAACACAGTGTGTTAATCTCTTCCAGACGCTCTTCCCAAGTGTAACCCCGCCTTTTTATGATATAGCGGAATATTGTTATAAAAACTCATTTAATAAGAAATAAATTTGCCAATATTAGCACAGGGAAAACGAAACGTTGGAACTGTTGGAGACTAGAGATGGAAAAATAGAGTGAAATCAGATGGCCTGTTTGGTCATTGAAACATATGGGGACGGGCGGGACTACACAGCATACTGCAAGAGGCGCTAGACCTGTGGTTGCTTCACTTTTGAGAGAGGTTGCACTGTCCATGGTTTCTACAGTCTTAAATAGACTTGCTTATTTGATTTCGTACATTTAGGAGAATGGACATAGGTATGTTGCATAGCTAAAAATGGTAGTAGTAGTAGTAGCCGTTCTGGATTAAGAAAAGCAGAAAAGTAGAAGCCTGGTGTTTTCATTAATCTTTGTTGATGAGTGTAGTTTATACAAAGCTAACAATAATATAACTCATTAACAACATTAGCCTCATTGCTGCTGTGCAAAAGTGAAATCGCAAACTTCCAACATGTCCAGACATGTCTTGGCTGATCAACTACATTTGGGAATGAGGGCAGAAATTGGATTATTGGCATACCACTGCTTTAAGCTGACAATCAAGAATGGTGGTCTGAACAGTGGGTCTATAGATGAAGGGCCAGATTTTGCTGTGGTTGTGCCATGTCAGTGGTGGGCAGTTGTGAGATTGTGGCCTGGCAGACAAACATGCTAAGTGAATGGGCGCATGGCAGAAAGCTGGACTTCACATGCAAATAGCTAGCCAAGTGAGGTTGCCTCAAAGTCTGTGAATAAGGTCACGAGAAAGGGGAAAACAACTCCATTGTCGAGATATAAAAACAAAGTCAAAGCATTTTGATGCAATATGCTTCCTTCCAGAGAAAGTTAGCGAGTCAGAATGATTCACAGTGGTGCTGACAGACCGCTGTCACATGGAATGGACATGGATACGCCAACTGATGACAACCAGGAGACAGTATTTCAGCAATAGTTTTGAGAAGGTTTTGGCATTGTAAGGAAAATAGTCCCCCCAAAAAAACAGATTTAGGTCAACTAAACCATGAGCAACATTAGATGTTTACTGTAGACTCACTGATGCTACTTGTGTTTGACTTTATGTCAAATACACTCGCTCTGAATGATTTGGTTTACATCTTAGTGACTGGATTATAGAGAGGAGGTGACCAAGCATTTAGAAAAATGAAAGACTCAAGTCTCTAGCCCTGCTAATCATTGTCAAAAGCCGCCATGATGCCCTAGTGACTATTCGCTGTGACTCCAGTGTGCTTCTTTAACAAGAATCCATGAACAAGCTTCTTGAGCAAAGGATTAAGATCGAATTTCTAGCAAGCTCTGCGCTTCTTCACTGGAAAAAAAGAAAAAAAAGCTGAAGGAGAGTAATAAATCTGCCTTTTCCGGCTAAATTCTGAATTAGAGGCTGCTAAGGTGGTGCGGTTATCCTGAGTTGGCGGTGTGAGGTTTGCAGATGGCCCTCTATTGTTTTGCTGAAGGCTTAAGGCTTTTTGTGCCAATACACCGAGGGGGGACTCGGATGACTAAAAGGCTATATAGTAGCCACTTGTGGTCGGCTTTATTTATTTAATTATTAATTTGAAGCCTCACCGCTGACACTTCGGACGGGCCCTAATTGATGCGAATTGACGCCGCTTGCCATAGATAATGGCTTTTTGGGTGTCTCTCTCTGCCCGCAGTTCATTCAGTGTCGCCTCACAGCAACTTAACTGCCCTTAAAATGTCTGCCAGCAGCATGGGAGCAGTTGGGGCAGACAGGATTATCAGTCTTTGTTATGTTGGAGTGTCTATTATGCCGGCCCTCTCTATTCACAATGGACCCTTAAGAGTGTGTCAGTTCTGGCCACATAGCAAAATACCCCGCAGACAAACATGCTAACCAATGAGTGCTTTGGCCGCAGACGCAGTAGACTAGCAAGAGCAGTTTAGAAAGAGCAAGACTTCGGTGCAGGTAAGGCGCTCAGGCGATTATTCTGTTTCTCTAGGACTGCTAGCGATTGGACCTTGCCACGGCGAGAGAAGGCGTCCTTCATTGTGTCCATGAGTCAGGTGAAGCGATCATTTGTCTGCTGCTCCTTTGTAATAATGAATTAGTCCATTGACAGTCAAGGCAGGTCATTAGTCCAGACTTTAACTGCTCTACTATTGGTCATTTATCACTTTGGGAAATTGGAATATTAGCATTGATTAATGGATCTAGTTTTCAATGGCTGTGATGTCATCAGAAAGCAAAAAAAAAACAAAAAAAAACAGCAAGTGAACGAGGAAGTGACAGGAAATGTCAGTGTGGCTGAGGCCTATGCAGTTCACAGGCGAATCCACGTACAAGCAGGGTGGCAGCAACACTGTAGCAAGCATGCCGCTTCTGATTAGCCTCCGCACTAGTGAGAGAAAAGTGATTCGGTGCCCCTGCAGTTTCCCGAGTAGTGTGTGAATTTTCTGGCAAAACGCGAGCCTGCTGCGTGTCTAATTTATTCATTATCCTCCCGAGCGATGCGCTCCTCTCTGTCCTACCACTGCCTTTACCTCCTTTCTCTCCCGTCTTCTGTTAGCAACCGCAGAGTTAATGCTTATTACAGCAAATTATCTGTGGAACTTTTAAACTGTGTCTTAGCCGAACAGAAGCTAATCCACTTTGCGTGAGTGATTGAACAGATCCAGCCTGGTGGGGAGTGGACAAATTCTTTTAGCTCCACTTCTCCCAAATCCTGCGTGAATCTCCCGAATCGGCCTTTAACAGAAAAGGCTCTCCCTCACACTGCGGCACGCAGCGCTCCACTGGCCTCGCCGGGATTTCAAACAGTGCAGTGCAGGCACGATTAACTGTGATTGACTTCTATTTCAGGGCCTGTTTGTGGAGCACATGAGCATAAAGCTAATCACTGGCATATATGCACTTGCCAACACTGTATGTTACAAAAGAGTCTGTGTTAATGTTCGCCTGTAGGGGAGATGAAACTCGATTTCGAATTAGATAAGAGTCCAGGTTTATCGTGTGTAAAATGCAAATGCACTTTAATTGGACACTGGTGTTGAACAGTTAAATTACATATGTAATGAACGAGGAGTAAATACTGGCATTTACATTCACATACATGCTGAGAATTCAAACATTTAAGAATTTAAAGCGCAATTCAAATTAAAATGATCATCATAAAACTACAGCCTTAAATCAGCTGTACCCGGAGTTGAAGATGGGGATTTTAAGCTCATTCTGAGGATTTAAGCTATTCTAATTGCCCTTTAGTTGTTAAGAGTAAAAGTATTTCAGCTCTTTCAGCTTTAAAGGATTCTTAAATATTCTGTCATACTGATTCTGTACGTCTGGATTGAAAAGATTTATATAGGTTTGCTGGGAGAAAATGAGAATAGGAATAGAAGCCTCAAACAGTTGTAAATAAATAAATAAACAAACAAACAAGCAAGGAAATAAATAGTCCCGTCTGACAAATGTCTACAGCCCAAGCATTGCAGTAAATGACCATCTGCAACGCCGTGGCTTCTAATCTTTGTTTGTCCGCCCTGTAAAAAAAAAGAGAAAAAAAAAATGATCACATAATGTTTCTAAGCTTGTGTTGCTTTTTATTCTTCTTTCTTCTCCTCTAGGCAAAGCCATTTGCTATTTTCAAATGAGAGACTGTTACTTACTCCGGCTTCTCCGGCAGACTGGCCAGCTGAGGGGGCGAATGTGATTTATTTCTGTTTGCTCAGATTCCCCCTAAATCGCTAAATGGTTTGAAACTTACTTCTGACAGCTTGCCATTAGAGACTGCTTGTATGGAGATCATTTGCGGTGGAGACAGGATAGTGGCCATAATGGATGTCTTGTGCCTTATGTAATTGTAACCTGAGAGGGATTAAATGGGCTCTCTCATGAATACTTTGTGGTCGTGAATGTGAAAACAAAAGACACACATGACTACAAATGGACTGCTGACCATTTTGTTATTTTACTACAATCACTATTTAATAAACAAAGAAGAAGTGGAAGTAGAGAGCAAGGAAGTGGCTTCCTTTCATTTGGTGATATTAAAATAAGGGAATATTTAGGATTATCGATTTTGGATAAGGAATGTTTGGAAATATCTAGAAATGAGGATTTATTTGTTAATATCTATTTGGGATAGGGAGTATTTAGGAATATTGGTTTTGGATAAAGAATGTTTGTGAATCTCTAGAAAGGAGTATTTATCTGATGTATCTATTTTGGTATATCTGTTTTGAATAAGAAATGTTTGGGAATGTCTAGCTAGGATATTTAAAAAATATCCATAAATAAGGAATAGAGAATATTTAGGCATGTGTTTTGGAATAAGAAATAGTCAGAGATATGTATTTGTAATAATAATGAAATAATTTGATACAATGTTATAATGAAAATTTGGGGATATATTTTTGCAACTGGAAATATTTGTGAATATGTTGTGGAACGAGGATTATTTTGGGAAAAGGAATATCCAGCATGATGGAAGGCAGATCAAAATCCGACAAAAGCCAGTCTCCCTGGACTCAGCTGCCAGATACAACTGCTACAAGTCATCTCAATAAGGTCCCTACTGCACTCACAGAAACCACTACATCTGATACGAGAATGATAAGGTGAAACCTCAAGCGCGGATGATCCGGTATTGCCTTGCGGGATGAGGCCGTTTATAGTCGGGACACTCCGCTATTGTTTTTGCTTACACCGTGACATTCTGCTGACTCAAGTTACAACTATGCTTTTAGAGAATTTCGTCTCGACATTCAAAAATGAAGTTTTAAATTAGTTTTTGGGGTCCTTTCATTCCATGCCCCCTTTTTCGAAAAGGCATAATTCGTCCAAGAAACAAGAGACTGACCAAATGGGGTTGGCAAAGAGAGAGGGGTGTGAGGATGTGCCCTTTCTGAAGGTCACTAGTGAAAATAGGAATAATTATAAGCAGTCTAATTCCAATCATTTTTATGCATATCTTGTCCTGGCCAAAGCCACAAATGTGCACCTGTCACCAGTCTTGTTACCCACCTTTCACACGCTGAGGAACCACCACATTTTCCCTGACATTGCACAAAAAGCTCTTTTTAATTGACTTAACCCCTCACTTCAGGATTTGACCTTAAAAGTCACTAAATAAAATAAGCCTTAAGCCCTAAGGGAGGGCGTAATGCTTGCTGCCCATTTGCTGACAGTTCAGCTCTGTGTTTCTGCTGTTTATTAGCTAAAATATTTTTCAAGGATTTGTCCAGAGAGAGTTTTTAGGACATAACTCATAGCTAATGGAATGATGTATAAATCACATTAAAATGCCATTTTATCGTCGCCGTCCATCATTAATGAAACAAGCATGCACATAACATTAATCACACACATTGATCTGGTCAAACAGTCTGCACAGGTTAATGTTGCATGTAAAGGTTTGGCTCCACCTCGCTGATATAGGCATTCTATGCATGAGAGCGTTCTCCTCCATATGTTAATGAGAGAAAATGTTTGGGGAACACTCGCAACAGAACTAAAAGGAATTGCTTTTGATTTTTTTTAAAGGGAATTACTTTTCAACAGATGGTTCCTAAAACATGACTGTAGAAGGATCACTTTAAGCTACAGTGAATGGTTCTTTATACATTGACTACTTTTAATTCCTTAAAGAACCTTTTAATAGGTGGAACTTTGTAGGAGACCCACCTCTAGTTTCCTAAAGACCTTTTCAATTGAATGCTCTTTATAGGAGAACAACTTTTGGTTTTCCAAATAACCTTTTATATTATATAACCTTATATAATTATTTTTAGAAGGACCTATTTAGGCTTTATAGAACAAGCTTTTGGTTCCCTAAAGTATTTTTCAGTAGTCTCTATATAAATGAATATATTTTGGTAGTGATTATTATTTAAACAATCACTTTTGGTTCCCTAAAACTTTTTGGGGTAATTAAAAAAATGAAATGTGAAAATGTGAAGAAAGTTTAAAGAACATAGAACTACATGAGATATAAGAACACATCCTATACAAATGAAAGATATTTCCTCGATTTAGCAGGCTTTTGTTTTGGAGTAAAAAAATGTGGTTAAAGGTTAGTAATCTAGAGGCAATATAATTTTTCATACATCAAACTTAATAATAAAAGTAACTGTATTGTATTTGCTACATAGTAAACTTACTTACCAAAAACCAAAAGGTTTTTTGTACACTGCGTCTGTAAACACTGCCTCGTAAAATAAAGCAACGTATTTTGTCACATAAACAAATCAAACATGGGTTCATAAAAATAACATTTACTTACATTTGTATATAAAACTGCCATCTTGAGCCATCTAAGTATTCCTGCTGCTCTGGGATACATCTGTCATGTAAGACACCACCGCATCGCGTTATGGTATACTTCTTTTTTAGCGTACGTTGTCTGTACACTACATTTTGCAATGCGTTGTGGGTGTCTGATTGTGAACTTTATAAAGAGTAAAAATGACAATTTTTTTTTTTACAGAGATTTTGAATAACACTACAAAATTATATAGTGACTATAGACTATATAGTGCCCTATTTCTGTAATGAATATTCAGATTTCAGCTTAACTTACTATTAGAAGTTCAGTGTACTCCAGCAAAAATGTTACTGTAGCACAATTACTACAATACTAACATTGGCATTGTTTTTTAAGAGATCCCTTTCAACTTTAAATTCACAGGAACATATGCAGGTTATGGCAATATCAATTAAATGCTTGCTGTACTTTTGTTTGCTTGCTAGACACTCGGAACGGAGGGTTACATTGTGTGTGTTTTATTCACGCGTGTCAAGGCAACCCACATTTTGTCTTTTTAATTCACCCACATAGAAAACATTACCCCTGCAAACATATCAGTGTTGCCTTCATAACGTCTTCAGTTGTGTCAAGCAATTTCATCAGCAGTGTTTTGCTCACTACAGACATTTTGTTCTTTGTCTGACTTATGTTTGACTCGTTGTAGTAAGAATGACAGAGTCGATCTTTTTATCTTTCAGTCAGCTTCTATGATGGACTGTGACATTGAAGGTCACATGATATAGAAATTTGGGGAAAGAAACACACGCTTAAAAAGAAAGGTTTCTGAATAGTTCTTGGCCTAAATGTGTAACTCTGTATATCGAAACTTTTACATTTTGCACAAGTTCCCATTTACTTTATTTAATTTGAGGTTTTATTCGTCCCAATGATCCCAATTGTGAGGTTTATCTGGTTTTATGTATGGAAAAAAAAATTCATTCATTTTTTACATCATTTTTCAACTAGTCTTTATAATAGCCAAGCCATTACTGCACCTTTAAGACAGATATGTAAATCACCTCTAGTCATTCTAATTCGCTGCCCTGGTTAGATGCTTTCTCATCCTTCCTTGTTCAACCAGATGAAGGCCGACATAATAGATAAATAATTTGAAATTACAGTAATGGCAGAGTTTACAAAATACAACATTTGCTTTTTTAGACCATCTTTAAAGATAATTGCCTCAATTTTCCACTAAAGACATGGACATGTTTGTTTGGTGGAGCAGTTTCTATATTCAGAACAGAGCTGGCTTGCTGAGAGCCACAGGTAAAGTTCTCATTAGAAGTTATCCAGCAAGATCATGTAATGTTACTGTAGCTATTTAAACCTGATAACCACTGTTGTGCAGGTTTGGAGTACAGTTCAAATAGTAGTCAACCAATATAGCTCGTGTTGTTGCGTTTCAGCCCTAGTCCTGATCCTGATTAGTTTTTCCCACCTGTATCTAGTCTGTAGCCCCGCCCTCTCCTTATTACACCCAGGTATTTCTTGTCCACGTTCAGTGTTTATACCTCCATGCGTTTGCCTCTGTTTCCCTGCTGTGCACAGATGTTTCCTACATGGCCTATTTCCCCAGTTCATGATCTTTGTTTAGTAGCTCTCAGTATTACTTGTCTTCTATTTTTGCAGAGTTTCCGTAAGCACCTCTGTTACTGTAACGTTTCCCTACTGTGTCGAATTCCCTACTGTGCCATGTTGAATCAGGAAGAGTGAAAAGGGTCTATTCTACTTTATGCAAATAGCAGTCTGCGATAAAACACTTCTTCTTACGTTAATGCAAATGGGTGGGTTAAATCTGCTCATCACAAAAAGAAATGAATTTAAAAACAGCTGTTTTGCCACTACATTTTTAAATATGTATTAAAAGGACTGGGTAGTAAAATGTCATCATTTTACTATGGCATCATTTAAACTCATTTATTACAAAACAATTGAGCTTGCCATGATGTGAGCCCTTTAAACTATTTTAAGTTTGTTAAATTCCTTACTCTTGCTCATTCATAAATTATGTCTTTTAATAATCCTAAATAATATAAAGGTTCTTTAGGAAACCGAAAGATGTTCTCCCATGGCATTGCTCCAAAGAACCCATTTTGACACCAGTATTTTTAAGAGTGTAAGTACCTTTCAGAAGCAGGAAAGCTCTTCGTAGCTGAATGGGTGTTAGGTGAAGAGTGGAGTCAAACTAGGGGGTCAAACAGCTTTAGACACAGTGCAGCAGAGGCCAGGTCTGAGATTCAGGTGTCAACAGCTGCCAAAAACGCTGCATCCTGACGACTTACTATAACTATCACTCATTCAGTCAGAGGTTTTATATCTCTGGACTGGAACACAATAAATTGTAGCCAGTGGCAGTGCTTGTTTTAAGCTGCATCTCACTGCCCTATGACAAATTATATTTCATTAGCAAGATGTATTTGTCACTTACAGCAAGCCAGGCACGTTTACTGCAGGACAGAGTCTGTGATGGAAAGCAGAACTGTGAGTGGAACAACTATAGTCATAGATAAACCTGTCAATTCTTTGTACAGTTGAACTCCAATAGCCTTTTGATGCAGATAGTGGTTATATCTAGGAAAGCACAGCAGGACTGAAGACTGTTGAAAGTGCTTGGAAGTGGTCAACAGTATCAGCTCTCTTCATCTAAAGGCCTACATCTTATTCCATACACACACACACACACATCCTATATGTCTTTTTTTTGCCTTGGGCAGAGTCTTGCGGTGAGAAGATAGATCTGCTGAATGTTCTGAGGAGATAGCAGAGCACCAAAGCAAAGTGGCTTGTGTGTGGTACCACTCGCACAATGACGTTCTGAGACATCTGTCTGAGAGGACTCCACTAGACTCTTCATACCTGAGACAGAATGGCATTTTAACACTTGCGCTTTTAAAAAGGTTTTTGAAGCAATGCCATGGGGGAACCTCCTTCCTGAAGAACCTTTCAGTGGGTGGCTCTTTAAAGATTCGTTGCTGTAAATGAGATGGTTAAGAGCAAAGGCCTTTTCTAAAGTTTGAAGAACCTTGACATTATGTACCCTCTTGAAAATAAAGGTGCTTCAGATGGTTCTTTAGGTGATGAAGGAGCATGTTTATGCTAGAGAAACATGATGTGAAGAACCACAAATGTCACTTGATGGCAAAGTTATTCACTAATTGGATCCCCTCTCTGTAAAAACCCTGGTTCCTTATGGAATGAAAAGTGGTTGTTTTATGCCGTCGCTCAAATAAATATTTGGAGCATCTTTGTGTGATGTAGGTTCAATACCAATTAAACATTTCCTCTTGAACCACATCCAAGCCAAGAACCATTTCAGAACATTCAGTTAAAACAATAAGGCATGGTGTAAGTTCATATTAGTTAGTTCTCAGTTAGTTCATTGGAAGAGGCAACATTTTGTGGTAGTAAGCAGAAGAGATAATTTAATATGACTCAGAGACAGTGGAACATTACCATTGCCTAAACTGCTATAATAATTGCTATGAAAACATTATATTATATTTACATTATATGTTTTATTTGAATAGTATAATAAAACATCACTTCTAAAGGTTTATTATTAACAGATCTAAACATAAAGTATCAGTAAAAGATGATTTGTGTTTGTTATTAGTTGTTGAAAGGTACAATACACAATGTTACTAGTGTCATAAAAAGTTGTAATTATTTAAAATAGAAATAATTATTGTTATTAGTTGTTTAAAGGTACAATAAACAATGTATTAGTATCATAAAATGTAGTAGTTACCTAAAATATATATAATTCTTAATGTGAATCTGCTGTAACCATGGTAAACACACACAACAAGAGCACAGTGTTCTAGTATGATCTATGCCTTGAGTTTGTTTCTTCATAAGATTTATTTATTGGAAGACACCAGAGAAGCATTGCAGAAAATAGAGCAAAATTTCCATCACCACATGGGAACGCATTATCCAGGTAAAGTTTCTTTAATCCAAACACACCCACTGAAACACACCCCTCCGCTGCCCTCGATAACATGTTTGTGTAATAATTTTACCAGCTGATCTAAATACAGAATCACTGCTTTGTCAGCAACAACAAAATTGTGAAAAAAAAATGAAAAGAAATAAAAAAATGATGTGTGAAATGCACAAAGAGCAGGAATCCCGACTGCAGTATTCATGGAGGGCATAAGAATGCCGGAATTTGTAAGGCTTCCCAAGCTCTGCCCCTTGCCAAATAGAGTGAAAGTGAAATATATGTTAATGTATGTTAATCTGTGATAATGACATGCAAATGAGTACCTGAATTTACAATACGACACATGACTGATGGCAATTGCTATGCTGGAATTCCCTTGTATATGTAGGGAGCTGACTTTATTGATTATTTTGTGCTTGAGGTACTTTTTACACCTTTGCCTTTGGAGACTTGTCAAGTGTAAATTTTCTTACGCCTGAATTTGAGCGCTTTCAGTTTGAGGACAGGTTCGATAACAGTGTCGCTTTTGTGCCCCAGCAGCTGGCTGTTTGTGGTCAGTCAAGAAAAGCTCCATACATTTAAGAACATTTCATGACCAGTGAAAGCTACGGTGACCTTTGGTTGACATGTTGCCTGCAGTTGATTATAGGCAACACTGCCCACGCCATGGAAAGCTGTTTCAGGCCATTAGGTAGTTGTTTATTCCCTTAGAGACATTGGACTCTTTTAAAACATGAAAACAATACTAGCACAGTATCAGTTTCAGCTCTTTTTGGTAAAATAATACAGCAAAAACACAATGATGCCTAAAGACATTCTTTGGTGCACAATATTTAGTTTTAACTACATTATACAGCTATATAGCAAATACAGCTATATTTTAAAATGCTACAAAACTATGAAAACAGAATTGTTTTTTCTAGAAATTGTATGTTGCCAAATAAAACAGAATAATAAATGTCAATTATGTCATAATTGACTGACATCCAATCAGCAACTTGTTACTGTGCAGTATATGCACTTCCTACTGCCTCCACTGGTTATAGCTGTTTACAGGATCTCTGTTTTATGAAATGTGCTTTTAGATGCATGCAGCTGTTCAGTGTAGAATTACTGACAATACCCACGATATAAAAACATATTGTGACATAATTTGTGTTGGTTATGATACATATTGCTGTATTGTGCAGCTCTAAAATGATGTCATAACAAGCTGACATTCAATTAGCTGCCTGTTACTATGTTGTTTATTCAGTTACTATAACTGGTTGCTGGCCATTTGTTCATTTCAACTTGACAATTAATCTAAATCCATATTTCTGATGCATATGCAGTTCTTTCATATGCATGCTGTAGAAGTACTGCTGATGCCTATGACACTCAGAGAAACATACTGCAACATGCTTTTAATAATATATATATAGATAGCATATGTGAATTTCCCCACTGCGGGACTAATAAAGTATTATCATTAGGATGTAAGATGATGTCCTCGATACATGTTTTCAAAACAAGAAACTTTATCATTGATCTGCATATTTTCTGAGGTACATGCAGCTGTACAGTGTTGTAGCGCTACTGATAATAGTCCTCATAGCATATTGGCATATTGTCATATTGCTGACCCCTAGGATGATGTCATAAGAGGATGATATCCAGTCAGCTGCTTTGTTTTTGTGTGAAAAGTGTATTATGACATTTGCTATGTTAATGACAGCATATTGTCATATTCACCATTCCTAAGATGATGCCATAATGGGCTCACATCCAATTAGCTATATCCTATTGTGCGGTTATGCAGGTAGTTTAAATGGTTGTTGTTGTTTACAAGCACTTACAGTACCCACATAATACTGAGAAAAATGTATTGTGACATAACTTATCACAATAATGAAAGCATACTGTCATATTGCCCACCCATCAGACCAACATCTATCCAGCTGTTGTTTACCTGCATTTTTTAATTGCTATTTTTTGCAGTACTGTAAGTTCTAGAAGTAGTGATTATACTTATTATTTTATGCTGTGATTCATTAATATTTATCACATTAATGATAACATATCATGCTATTGGCCATCCCAGCTTCAGAATATATGAGGATTTGCCCTAGGTTTAGACATCAGAGCTCACCGAGCACAGTAAAGGATGGAGTGCTGAGAAAAAGTGGTCCACAAAAGTCCAAAAAAAGTGGTCCATAAATCTCCCCAAATGACAAGAGCTAAAGCAGCATTACAGAGAATGTGTTTTAATTTACGATTTTGATGAACTTTTTGTCCTGTAAATCTCACCTAGTGGGCATATTCTCTCCACAATGTTATCTCCTGTTTAAACCTTGCGAAAGGCCTTGGTGTTGATTTCAGTAATAATAATTACAAGTGAGTTCAACAGTTATATTAGGTTTCAATTATACTGTATAATTACTCTGAGGTACAATGCCCCTCCCTTTTAACAAGCGGATCAGAATGGTAATGTACACATTAACAGTAGATGGCACTAGACCATCATGGACCAGGTTTCTATTCTGTTGGAACTTGTAGTAGTCTTCCACAGAGAAGTGGGTTACAGGCAGAAGCTGTATGTAGCACTACAGGGACAAAAGCACTCCTGGGAAATACCTGTACGTTAACTACTTAATGAAATTACAGAGATGCTGAATAGACTACTGAAGAATTTCCTTGAGAATTTGTAGCGACACCTTTGGACGCGTTTAATGTGAAATAACGCTGCACAGCGTCCACGTTCTGCAAAAACCCTCCCAAAAGCGTGAGAACAGCACTGTGGCGGTGAGGTCATGATCACTCTCTCTCCCCCCCTGTATGCAGCAGAGAGTTGGGAGGACACTCGCCCATCACAAAATGAATCAATAACCCATTTAGATCACACAAATAAACTCACATCTTGTTCAGCCGTCATTGAGGAAATAATGAGATGTAGAAAATAGATGAGCCCACGCAGAACCGTGCCTAATCTGCCATTAAACACTGCTTTTCAACACATTAATCATATAGGCAAGTGCAGCATTTTTGATAGGGTCTTTTGCCAATATGACAAAATAATCAAGCAGCATCGGTTGTTGCATTTTAGGGGGTCTGTTCAAACGTTCATATAAAACTACCTGAAAACTAATTAATAAAAAAATTTTAAAACAGTTTACACGTGCTCCAAAATAACTGATGCATTTTGATTTGGCCTATTGAGTGCTACTGTACTAAAAAAAGACTGTAAATGTACATTTAAAGGTAGGGAGTTTGTGGGTTTGGTGTCAATACAGCTTAAATGGAACAATTATGTTCTCTAACTAAAGGTACTGATGATATTCCTTTAATGGTACCACCACAGGACCCTTTCTTTAGTACCTTTCCTTTTACGAATGTATATCTGTTAGCAGTGAGAGTTACAATAATAGTAATAGCAATTCTGCTATTGTGATGAGAATTCACCATGAAATACAACAACACTTTAGTTATTATAGCTGCATACATACTGTAGTATTTAGGTGCCGTTACATAAGGATGTATTTAATAGGGATGCCTGATGATTGGAATAATATCAGGATTGGCAGATGTTTGGGCTGATGATTAAATTGGACCAATGCTTTAAACCTACATTTGATGTATTTATCCAAAAGTCCAAAAAAGCCAAATTATTAAAGTAGTACTGCTCATTTTACTGCAATTGTAACTCTACCTAAATAAGTGCAGATAGATGTAGCAGCCATTTCTCCAATTTATAAATGTTAATGTATTGGTATTGGTATTGGCAGATATGTATATTAAAATATCAGCGTCAGCCCCCAGATCCCTTATAAGTGTGCCCCTACGACTGAGTTGTATGAATTATTTTTCACATTCGACCAACATTCTGTATAGACAGGCCTGGGCCTGTTCCAACGGCAGACTGTGCGCACAGCAATAACGTTATCAAATTCGATTCACAATAAAATATCTCCTCTTCTACATATGAATATAAATGCAGTATAGATCGCAACTTTAGAATCTGCACTTGCAACAGAATGTCTCCAATTGCAACAATGAGCTACGAGGGAGAAATAATTAATATTGATTACGGCATGCTACTTGCAGCTGCAGCTTATGAGGGTTTGTAGCTGCTCTGGTCTTTCTTTGAAATGTAAATGTAAAAAAAAAAAAAAAAAAACGAGACCTACTGTAATTTTTACTCAATCTAGGGATTCCACCTTTCCCAGAGTTCCCTGCATGCTGTTCACACCTCCCATAATCTCGAGAGAACTCGCTGCAACTCTTTGGATCTTCTTGAAGTCCGAACCCCGAGGTGGCTAGCTCAGCCCAGCTTTAGCCGACTCTCCACCCCAAGCCCTGTCTGCTGGTAATGGATGGCAGGCAGTGATTTGTAGGGGGCTAATGTTGCTGATCAAACTACAGATGTTATCCACAGCAAGTCCAGTAAAACTACCTTATTCCAATCGCATAACTGAGGTGTCCAGAACAGCGAGACGCCTGGAGAAACTCGCCTTAAGCCAGCGGATCGCAAGCGAAGCAAATTGCTGTGGTCTTTGTACTGCTCAGCAGTTCTCTTGCAGGAGAGAATATTACTAATGACTCCTAAACCTATCATCAATTTTCATCTGACCATCTGCTCCGTGCCCTCCACACATTATAGGTTCATGTAAAAATCATTATTTCTGGTTAGAAATAGTAGACTGAGAGTCGGTTGCATTGATTCGGAGCCAGGCCCTTCTTCCGTTGGCATCTGGCACTCAAACGGCTCGGGATCTACACTCAGACATGTTGCTTTCTTTCATGCACTGGATCTAATGCCATGTCCCACATCCTTTCCTACTGTTCAGGCTCAAAATGGGCTTAAAATGAAGACTCTCTCTCCCAGTTCCACTCCTTTTTGTTTTACTGACAGAGATCTGTGAGATTGGAAGTCATTTTCTTGTTGAAATTCTGTTATATGCTCTCCAGCAATCTATTATTAATCTAATGTCTTATTAAGACTTTAATCTCGGATATTATTGGGATTCTAAATAATTGAGGAAACCATTAAAAATAACACACCTTGGGCAAAGAAAGTGATGACTTGTGTTTTATGATCGTCCATTCAAAGTTCTTCACGTTTCCAGATTTCAATTTATTTACCCGCAGTAATAGAAATCTGTCACAGCCACGAAACCCTCTGGAAACTATATTTATTCTTCAGCACTTTCCAATCTTCATATTTTTGTATTTCACTCTTTTTCTTCTAACACTGGGGAGAATATGGTCAGTGCAAAGAGAGAGAGAGAGAGAGAGAGAGAGAGAGAAAGAGAGAGAGAGTAAGCGAGAGAGAGAATAAGGCTTTGAAACGCAAATATCTCCCGTTCGACTATGGAGGACAGTGAAAGTCTCCCCTCAATAAACAGTGTGTTTTGTAAAGGATCCCGAGTGTGACAGCAAAATGGAACTCCCCTGAAGAGGTAACGTCCCGGGTTTGATTGACAGCGTCCTCAGACGGCTTGTTGCACCCTTGTCTAAGCGGATTTGGGAGGTGATATGCTCTTGGAGGGAATTTTGCCTGACAGGCTTTCACCAGCAGCCCAGAAAACATTTTTGTCCTCTTTTTAGTTCTCCTCACAGAGCCAAAAGCCTTGGAGAACCGCAGTCGTCACTGCTTTTCTGTTGTACTCCATTGAAAACCCATGTATTCTGCACGTATAGATCTGGCATTAAGCTCTACTCTGCTGTACTGTGCCGTCTTTACCTTCACTCCTTCAAATGACGCTGCCATAAAAGAGCCACTTCGGGTTCCCTGAAGATCCTTTGGCATCACTTTACTTGGATGGTCCATTGTAGATGCCTCATAGATGCTCACCTGACATTTAACTGAATATCTATTAAATGCATCTGAACTGTAAATGACAGGTGAATGTAACCCTGCACCTAACCCTCACCTTAACCTCAACCTTACCCGTGAACCTAACCTTAAACTTAACCTAAACCCCAAACCTAACTCTAAAAAGGTGTGGTTAAGGTTATGGTTAGGTGTAGGGATAATTAGGCATTCAGCTGAAGCATCTATGACACTTCCATAATGGACCATCCAAGTAAAGTGTTAGTGAACCTTTCAGTGGTTGGCTCTTCAAAAAAAACATTTTTATAAAAGATGAGAAATGTGAGTATGAAGAACCCTTCAAACACTGGACAAACCTCTACTTAATATCCATATAGCGATTAAAGGTCTTTTCCAGAACTGCACATTCAAGCCAAGAACCGTGAAGGAACCATAATGTTCACACATTCACACATTATGGGTTCAGTTGACCCACATGTTGTAGTGCTTAATCACGGTTCTGTGACCTGCCTTCTACAAAATGAAGGCTCCATAAAAGAGGCATGTTTGTTTCCATAAAGAACCTTTTAGCGGATGGTTTGTCAAAGAACGCTGTTTGTGAATGAGAAGAGCAAGTGAAGAAAGTCTGAAGAACCTTTATATAATGGTTTTATAGTATCTAAAGGTTTTTGTGCCCAAAAGTGCTTCTTAAAAATCACACATTATGGACCCAGTTGGTTGAAATGCTACAGTTTATTAATGGTTCTACTACCTGTACTCTTAAAAGTAATGATGTCAAAAAGGGTTTGTTGGGTTTGTTGGTGCAATTGCATAGAAGAATGATTTTTCTTCAAAGAACCTTTCAGTGGCTGGGTCCTTTAAGAATTATTTTTTTGTGGAGAATGGATAAAGAAACTCTGTGGAATGGAAAATACTGTATCTTTACCAATGAAGGTGAATAGGGTTTCTCTAAGAACCATACATCCCAACCCAGAACCATTCAGGAACATTTATGTTTCATTCAAAAAGACCAGAAAATGTAGTGTTGGCATTGTTCGGAATTGTGCATAAAGCGAATGTCGGATAATCCATTGAGAAGCGAGCGTGCTTGAGCTTTCAGTCCATTCTGCTGTTTAAACCCAGCTCGCTCGAGCAGAGCCTTTTGTTTTAAAGGCATTGTATTCACAACATCATCAAGGCTGTTAGAAATTCTTTGCACATTTCTTTGTTTCCCTGGCGGAGCTGTAAGTAAGGGTAAGCTGTGAAGACACAACTACTAATTTTCCTTCCCTCGGTGATGAAAAATGTGATTAGACGGATCATAATGAAAATATTTCTCAAGTCAACATTAAAAGAAAGGGAAAAAAGGCCCTGCGCAATAATTCAGTGGTTTTGATATGGGGGTAATAAAGAATAAGTGGTGTGTCTGTCAGGATGATTGATTTCTGTGCGTTCAGGGGGTCATCTCTCATTTCAAACCCGCCGAGATAAAGTTTGGAATATGACAGACTCGATGGTATTTAAAGCATGAATATTTCTGTAACCTGTCTGTATCTTAGAAAATGGAATAATCCCTAGCAGTGGCAAATTTCTCTTGGATGAAACATAAAAAGCTTGTCTGAGGACAGCTCGCCACCTCATAAATTAAGCGTCTATATTTCAAACTCTATATTCAGCGTCCTGACGGTGCTGTTTGAAGCTCTTATATCATATTGGGAATGGGGGAAAAAAAGGGCCGTGTCTCATTTTGAGTTTATTACTCACTGTCGGTTGGGTTGTATCTTGATTCGGAATGTAATATTCAGACGATTATGATTTATAACTTTAAAAATTAAACAGTAATATTTGTGGCTGTTTAACCCTGTGAAATCCATGGGTACGTGGGTGGCTCCAGCATATGTTACAGACTGATTAAAAGAGTAATTTTTAGTAGCTAGGACTTTATGGGGGTTAAAAAGGGACATGTAATTCGTGGACATGTAAATCGTTAGATATCTGAAGGCTGTTCTATATTTCATTGATATTATGTAATTATTTGTGTGTCGTTGCGTAGTTACATCATTAATTACATTTTCAATTGCATAAGGAATCTCATTCACTTTTGAGTTATTATAAATGCTTGCTCTCAGATTCAGATTGCAGGTGTGAAACACAGGTGTGATGTTGATTGAAGTTTTAGAACCTTTAGAACCATGGTTTCTGGTCTTACTTTACTAGCATAGCCCCCCACAGACATTTCGGAATGGATTAGGGTCGGAAAGAGGTGGAGGTTTTTTGATTCAGGTTAAGGCATGTAGGTATGTGGGTTGGGGTTAAGGTTAGGTATGTTGGGTTTAGATTAGGTAGATTAGGTGGTGTGGTTGTTGTAGCATAATGGCTAACAACACCATCTTCTCTGTGGCAGACTAGGGTATGATTTACTGGACAGGTAGGGACACCAGACTACACCAATAAGAGTCTATGGGCAAGACTCCTAACCTGTGCGTTCACACTGGCAGGTGACAGAGTGACAAGTGACCAGTCATCTCTTAAGGGAGTATGCGATTTGTAACCACTGACAGAGCCTCACGTGACCATTCGAGTTGAGGTTTTCTCAACGGTATGCAATATTAATTTATGAAGTGACTTTCTAAACAACTGGCTCCAACAGATTTATTTGATCTGGTGGTCCGATGTCTTCAGGTTCTGCTCTCTAAATTTTTTGTTCCCACTGGCACTTGTCCTTAACAGCGTGGTGCTTATCACGGATGAGAGGCTCTTTCAGTGACCGCTTTCAATGATTTCATTCATTTTGAGAGCAGTTATTACATAGACATATTTAATAACGATCTGTTAGAAAAAATATCAATATATTAAATAGTCTTCGTATTGAAGTTGCGAGTGGCCCAGCACAGACATACCTTACACCATAGGGTAACACCACAGCCACCTACCTCTGTAACATGATTCATATATAAGTCTGCGCAGATAGAAGCATTAGCTGAATGCCATACATGTAAACATAGGATTAGGCAAAATGAAGGCGCAACTAATTAATAAATTAAATTTAATGGTTGAGATAAGTAAATGGAAATGGTAGTGAATGGAATCAAACATCTGAAGCATTTAATGCCTATAATATTTAGGCCTAAAGCATTTAATGCCTATAATATTTTGGCCTAAAACATATTTAAGATTATATATTAAACCTGTACATTTTAAGTAGAGAATGTATGCAGTGTATGTACACGGTGTATAGTGTGTGTATATTATATGTATAGTGTAAGTTAATGTGTAGAGATTCTGTATTTCTATTTTGTAAATATCTGTGGGGACTATGCACCTAGGTTTTTCACTCACCTTTACACCTGTGTGATGTGATTTGACAATAAACATGATTAGATTAGATTAGATTAGATTAGATTTGATTTGGCTAATTTTGTTTACATAGTAAAACAGCTCTCAAGATTTTAAGATTTTCCACTATTTTACTATCACTACTAAATTTACTAATATATATGTATATAAGCTCATTAGATGTGTGTAGTTCCACTGGTGGTTTCTGCTAGTAAGTGAAACAGCTCTGTTTGTGTTATAGACCAGGATATATTGTAACCCCTGGTACCTATCACTACCACTATACAGAAAGCAGCGTTTTCTCTACAATAAACCACCAATTTCACACCAAACTCACTCTGAATGACTGTTCATATGTCATCGACTAAATGGAGCAGAAAGTTTGAAAAATGATGTCATTTCATAGATGTTTAGCATATCCAGCAGGCTACTCAAATATAGTGTTGCTGAGTTGCTCTGCTCTGCTTGCTGGTGACGGAGAAATAATTGATATAAAACATGCCGACAATAACTGAGGATTAAAGCCTGGTCCAAAAATAAGGCTTGTTTTTTGCCGTACTACTGGTGGATGCAGCATGTATGTGTGTGTGTGTGTGTGTGTGTGTGTGTGTGTGTGTGTGTGTGTGTGTATGTAGTGTTTGTTTGCTGCTGTAGAGCGAGACTGGAGAGAGTGCAGGCGTTCAGCTCGGCAGCAATCCCCACGCTGCCTGTCACCACGGTCAAGTTCCTCTGGGCATGAAGGCATGAGCTAATGGAGGCAGAGTGAGCGCTGGGGCTCTGGAGCAGCCCTACACAGGGAGGGTGAAATAGAGGTTATGGAGGTTCTTAAATATTTAACCGGGCGACCCCTCCGACGCTGTAATTAGACAGATTACCTGTTAGCCATGGTCTCCTTGTGCCGAGATGTTTTAAAAACTGATCTAACCTCCAGGCAAATGGAAAGAAGTCAAAAAGGATTTCACGCTGCTTGAGCAATGGTGAATCCACAATTAATAGCAAAAAAAAGAAAAAAGAGGTAAAAAAAAAAAAGAAAAAAGAAAGAAAACTTTCTCATATGAAGCGCTGGTTAATATTTAACTTGTTTGAGTACAAAAGGGTTTGGTTAAAAATTTAGGTGCCTCATGGCTGCCCGTGGCATTCAGACGCCAAGGCTTGGAAGAGTGACTGCTCTTAATAGATGTATCAAAGTAAATGAGTCTGAGCAAATACTGCTACCGGAAACATGAATCTTACACATTTCATGATGCATTTATTTTATCTTATATTGGTGTGGGTGTTTTTTGTTTTTTATCTATATTTGTTGGTTTTAAAATGCCTGTCAAACATGTTTATCACTGAATGGATCCTCAACACCATCCTTATTGTCAAAGAAGTCCCACATACTAAAGACACAATAACACTAACAAGAGTGTTCTGTATTTCACTCTTTCTTCATGTACATAAAAGCAGAAATGGCAGTCTAGCCACAGATTGTGTAGGAAGTAGAAGGAGATTATAAGGAGTGAATTAGGTAATAAGGATGTAACGTGCATTAAGTGGTAAGGAAAGCTATGACTGTTAAACCCACCCCTAACGTTCTTCACAGTAACATTTTCAGTTAAAACATTGTAAGTTAAAACATGACCATTTCCATCCAGTACAACAGGCTATGTTGCAGATATTCTTGACATTATTCAGTGCTGATGTATGTAAAAAAATCCAAACCAGAAGACTCCAGACCCTCTGATGATCTACTGTATGTGTTAGAACATACTGTCCACTCTTAACAAACATTTCAGCTAGCGTCTACTTTGGCAATTTCTCCATCGTGCTACAAAGAGCTCTTTGAGCGATGCCATAAAAAACACCAGTATGGGTGGTGCTAACCATCTCAGAAAATATCAAGCTTTTATGGTCTAATAGTATGTGGTATTTCACAATACTTGCTCCTGTTGTTCTTGGTCTTCTTCTTCTTATTGTACATTAACTCTTGAAGGAATGGAAACATGTTTTATTGGTTGAACAAATGCTTTACTATAGTTAGAACTCGAAACAGTTTATTAACAGAAGTATAGGTAATATTTCTCCTTTTTGCAAATAAATAAATAAATAAGCATTTGATGTGGAGCTCTGTTTCCAGAGAATGAGTATTTTTAGTATGAATAATTATATTATATAGATTATTGTAGATACTACAGATATTAGATTGACAGAATATTTACATTATTAATCAATTGATTTTCACAAACTCTGAAAATAGTAAGAAATTGACAAGATTCTCTGTTGGGTTGGATTTTTTTACAGTACTGGTGTTAAGCAAATGTACGCAATATGATAACCATCAATTTTCTTACCTAATAACAGTATACTGCTGAAACCCTACCTAACACTCACATCTCTTTTACAAAAATGGTTTATTTAGAAACCAAACATCGCTCAAAGAACCCTTGATGGCACTTTTATATTTGAGTGCGCAAGTGGGTGTGTTGTGTTTTGCTTGGAAATGCAGTTCAAGAGACTGTTGTAATCCTTACCTTTCAGGATTGATGGCATTATTTGAGGAATCTAAATTAATTTTGCATGATTCATTTATAAGTTAGCATGATTCACCACTTACTAGGTGCTACAAAGGGTTCTTTGAGTAAGAGAATAAGCTCTTTTGGTTCCACCAACAAGTATTTTTGTGAGATATGTGAGATGTGAGTATAAGGACCTTTAGGGGTTTAAAAATTCATTTTAAAGATCCTTTACAATCTTGTACAAAAATGGTACTTTATGGAACCAGAAGTGGTTCTTCTATGGAAGGGGTGGCCAGTTTTGTCCACAAAGGTATCCACAGGATTTCATTCTAAACAGCCAGCAGCACACCTGATTCCACTTGTTTAATCTATTAGCCAGTCTTCAAACAACTGATCACATGTGCTTCTGCTTGGCTGGAATGCGGATAAGACTGGAAGCCCCTGTTCTATGGCATCGCTCAAAGAACCCTTTCTAGCACCTTCTTTTTTAGAAGTGTAACCCAGATGCACAACTTTGACTGTCACTCGTCTTGGTAAATACACACCCAAAAATGTCCTGGGGTGGTACAGAACGGGCGGAGAAAAATAATTGTATACAATAATATCATGTTACACCCCCTCCTCCCACCACCATGACCTTCCATTCAGTAAAGCTCAGTAAGCTCAGAGATCTATGTTAAGAAGTTAAGAAGGATTCACGTCTTCTTTAAATTTTAAGGATTCTTTACATCTTTCAACATCGTATAAAAACACTGGAAGGTTTATAGGGAAGCAACTGGGATTCTTGTATGGCATCGCTCCAAAGAACCAGTTTTGGCAACTACATTTTTGAGAGTGATCCACAAGCCATAGTCAGTTATCCCTTTCCAACTTCCTCAATGTTTTCTTTGGAAGGTTTAATACATGTGTCACACTCTGTGATGGTTTTCATCAGGTTTATTGACAAACTGCACCAGTAAAAAGATTAAAGGACCTGTATGTAACATTTGTCATCGTTTTTTTTCACATGACCATTTTCCAAACTTTTATCTTCCTGAATTAAACAGGCTGTATTTGTTTTTGTACCTTTTCAACTGATACCGTGACACAAAATAAAGTTTATGAAGACTTTTTCTGTTTATTTCTTTATTAATTGCATCTGAAATGTGATCAGATCTTCATTACAAGCTCTAAACCAAGATGAAGTAACTGGTGCTAACTGGTAATCAATCTTGCGTAGCGGGGTGGAGGAATTTTGGCCCATTCCTCCTCACAAAACTGCTTCAGCTCAGTGATGTTGGTGGGCCTCCTTGCTGTTTAGATCCTTCCACAACATTTCTGTTGGCTTAAAGTCTGGACTTTGTCTTGCCCATGCCATGTTGAATTTCTCCTCACACTTTTACTTGTGTGCTTAGTGTGAGTGTCTGGCTGCATGATCAACTCACGGTTTTAGTTTCAGTTCATAGACAGATACCCTGACATTCTTCTGTGTAATTTGCAGTCCAGAATCCATTGGTCCATTAATACTGGCAACCGTCCTGGACCCAAGGCAGCAAAGCAGTCCCAAATCATTATACTGCCACCCCCATGCTTAACAGTTGAGATGTAGTTTGTGGTTTTTGCAGATCATAGCAGTTCTAAGTTCTATTTTGGATTCATCTGGATTTTTTCAGTAGGCCTTCGGCTTATCCATGTGGTCTAGGGCTGACTTCACACAGGCAGAAGTGTTCTTTTTGAAGAGTATTAGCCTCCTCCTTGCTATCCTGCCGTACAAACTGTTCTCGTTTAGGGTTTGCTTGATGGTGGACTCACATTGATACATTGGTATTTCTCAAAGAAAGAAAGGCCTGTAGGTCCTAAAATTGATACCTTTGGTTATTTGTAACTTTCGGTAATATTATTGGCCTTACCAGTAACCACTTGAAGTGATTTTTGCTGGACGATCACTACTTTGGAGAGTAACAGTGGTGCTGAATTTCTTCAATTTGTGTATCATCTGCCTCACAGTGGATTGATGGAGGCCAAACTTATTTCCAGCCTGACGTACTCTGATAGCTGTTTCTCTGAGGTCCTCAGGAATCTTCTTTGTTCGAGGTATTGGACACATCCATAAACCTGTGTGGTGAAGGCCAGACTTTTTAAGTGAAGAACCAAGCTTATGTTCTTAAAGCACGGGCGGATGCCTGCTAAATACACACCTGCTTGCCATTCTCTTGATTAAAACACTTGACATCAATGAACCTTTCAGATTAACGCATACTCGTAAAGGTTCACTGTACGTGTAAAAAACATGTCATTCTGATTGGCTTGTGTCTGTTGCCAAAAGCACTCCAGCCTAAAACATGCATAACTTATAACTGCAGTCTAAGCGAGTGGGCTAACCTGCTGTAGGCTGAATAGGTGAAAATATGTAAATTAAGTTTTTGTGACATCACAAAAAAACTGCATTTAAATCTGGCTTTTTTTTTTTTTTGATTATTTGCCCTTAATGGACTCTATGGAATGGTGAGTGAATGCTAACTGAAATTATAACATTGTGTACATGCTAAACTCTTATGGCCTATTTGAAAAAAGTCGTATGGCCTCTTTAACGTTCCTACTCAAAGCTGTTGTAGAGGGGAAAATTCTGCTCAAGCAATCATCGATCACTTTACTGGATTTGCATGCTAAATTTGCATATTCTTTTCTCATCTTAGTGGATTTAGCACATATTGCTATCAAGAGCCCAACTTAAGTTATACCCAAGCGATAAAGCTCCGCTTTTGTGCTATTTAAAGTCCAGCGTGACAGCAAGTCAGAAAGTTTGCTGTCCTTGATACTCGCTTCGCCTTCAAGGACTTGCCTTACATTAAGCATCAAGGCCTTTGGGACTATGTTTTTGTAGTGTTCACTCTATGAACTTGCTACCCTCCTCTACTCCCCCAGTGTTTTTAATTAACGCTGATCACCATTATGCCTGCATACAAATCCAGTTTCAAATGCAACTAAGAAGCACAAGTGAGCGGCTGCCATATGGCGCTGTCTGACATGAGGAAAATGGGCCACTAGTCCTGTCTGTTCTCTGTCACCGGGCACGCTGAGGTGCACTGCATTATTCCACACCTGATGGGACTGCTACTCGCTGCATAATTTCTTCATCAGCTCAGTTTCACATCGGTTTCACTCTGGGTTATGTAAGATGCTGATGTGAGTTCAGTTATTGCTGTTAATCTCTGTACTACAATTTGCAGTATGCTGTGGTGGTACTAACAAAAAGGCGTTCTTAACTTCAACACATTTATCAAGTTTGGACCATTTCTGTTGGTCCATTAATCAGGAAATGTTCACACAATGTTAAGGGCAGCTGGCATTGTCAAGCAATGTAAAAGAGAGAGCGAGAGAGAGAGAGAGAGAGAGAGAGAGAGAGAGAGAGTGAGAACTGGAGGGAGAAAGAGAGTCGACAGCAGTAGATTAGACAGCAGATTACATACAATGAATATAGTCTTATAGTAGAATAGATACAGTTATATAGTAGATGTAAAGTTATACAATAGATATACAGCTGTTACAGTAGATTAGACACAGTATTATACAGTAGAAAATGTATTGGATACACATTCGATTAGATACATTAGATAAAGTCATAGAGTAGAATAGAGGCAGTGGATTAGACAGTGTAGATATACAGGTTATATAGAAGATGTACGGTTATGCAGTAGATATACAGCTATTACAGTAGATTAGATAGTGTTATATAGTAGATTCAGAAAAATGTATGGGTTATACAGTAGATTAGATACAATAGATAACGTAATTTAGTAGAATAGAGACAGTGGATTAGACACAGTAAACATACAAGTTATATAGTAGATGTAAAGTAATACAGCAGATATACAGCTATTAAATTAGATTAGACACAGTATTATACAGTAGATATAGAAAATGTATAGGTTACACAGTAGATTACATACAATAGATATAGTCATATAGTAGATGAGATGTAGTGGATTAGACACAGTAGATATACAGGTTATATAGAAGGTGTAGAGTTATGCAGGAGAAATACAGCTGTTACAGTAGATTAGGCACAGTGTTATATAGTAGATTCAGAAAAATGTATGGGTTATACAGTAGATTAGATACAATAGATAACGTAATTTAGTAGACTAGAGACAGTGGCTTAGACACAGTAAACATACAAGTTATATAGTAGATCTGCAGTTCTACAGTTGATACAATACAAGTAGATACAGTAGATCTTCATATTAATAGGAGGATTATATACAGTGGGTATATAGTTTCTACAGCAGATTAGATACAGTACAGAGGTCATGCTGTAGATAAGACACAGTAGATTTACAGTTTATATAGTTTGTGTCTCTTCAGGTAGTCCACATTAGATTTTAGGTATGTAGGATCATTATCCTTCAGCCTTTTAAAAAATGGTTTAATACTTGCATACAGGATTTGATGAAAATTTATGAATCCATTCTTCTTTGTACAATATTGACAATACCACTGGCAACAGCACAACCACAAGCCCAACAGATCTACCCTCATGCTTCATAGTTGGCAAGATGTATATATATATATATATATATATATATATATATATATATATATATATATATATATATATATATATATAATGCAGGTCCTTTTTTTCTCCAAACATACCTTTGCTTATTGTGCCCAAAGAGTTTTAACTTCAACTGACCACAGTACTTGTTTCTAAAGCTCATCAGGTCTGTCCAAGTGTTCTGTAGCATACTTTAAACATTGAGGTATGTAATAAGGTGACAGCTAAGGCTTTTCTTCTTATGACTCTTCCATGAGAAAAACAATTGTACAAGCAGCGCTACACAGTGAAACCGCCTACCACTGCCTTGACTCAGATAAAATGGCAGTCAGATTTTTGACAGCCAGATGAGGGATATGATTGACCAGTATCTTACCAGCATATGGGCAGATCTCTCTGAGAGTGTTCTAGGTCTCCCCTTGACCTCCACAGTTCACCTGAACTGCCATTTCCTAATAACAACCTGCACCGTAGAAACTGTAAGCAGAAAACACTTTGCTTAAGAATTTATAAAACGTCAACATTTGAATTGGTGACATGCCTGAAGCCTGATTTGCTAATCTGAACTGAAATCTGGACACACTGAAAAATGAGATGTATTACTGTTAGGAAAGAATTTGATGAAAATCGTATGTTTACTTTTGATTAGCTACACAGGCTGTGTTTGCTATCACTTAATTTTAAGGACAAGGATGCCCCAAGTCTGTAAGTTATGCAGTAGACGCCCTGTTCAGTTTAATGTGCATTTGGACAAAAACCTGTGTTTTTCTTACCTATCTATTTCTTTTCGTACAGCTACTGAAACATGCAGAAATAAGGTCATATATCTTTACTTCTTCTCCTTCCCAGCTTTATACAAGGTCCCAGTTGTTTGGTGAAATATGAGCTAAAAGGCACCTCTCTGTCTGAAAGCATTATGGAAAACGCTGCACTCCAGCAGTGGCACAGGTGAACCATCTGCTTCAGGACATACGCGGCTAATTCTCAACACGCCGGCCGAGCCTCCTGGCAAGCTGGACTCATGTAATCAATGTAAAATTAAGGGATTTCAGAGCAAGAGCGAGAGAAGGGGCAGGCTTGTGTAAAGCAGCGTCGTGCTGATGACCAGCCTTTTGTGGAGCAGTAAAATGAGGTTGCCTTGGTCCATGGCTTTGAATTATTAATTCCTCTTCACAGTAGGAATGTTTGCTAAACAGTGGGTTCCTCTGCAGTTCACTTCTTCTGCACCAGTGCCGCCGGGCCCTGGGGACCGGAGGAGTGTACACTTTAGTGAGCCCATAAGATGTGCCGTCTGCTTCAGAACACACCGCGTACAAATTGAAAAAAGCTGCCTGTCGCAGAACTTCCCTATAGAGAGGAACCGGCAGAGAGAAAAATTATTTTCTTTTATTTTTGTTCCCTTGAAAAGAATCCTGAAAAGATGCATCGCTCCATTAAAGCAAGTAAAAAAAAAGTGGAGGAAAAAAATTATATATATATATATATATATATATACACACACATTTTAAAAACATATTTTATATATTAAAAAGGGTGATAGTTGATGTTGACAAAATTATTATACAATACAAATAAATTGAATTGTTTTTAATTAGAATTTAATTTAAAAAAATGAGGGGGAAAATATTATTATTATTCCTTTTGTTCTTATAATTTATTTTATTTCTATTATTTATTTAAAGCAAAAATATATATAGCTAAATAGTTCAAAAAAAGCTTTGCCATTTTTCTAATTTTTCACATCATTTGAATCTGTAAAGAAGATCTTGTTCTGTACATTGTTTCAACATTTTACAAAGAATGGACCAATAGAAATGCTCCAAATGATCTGGAATAAAATCTTTTAACATTGACTTCCAATGAAAGTTGAGAAGGTTGTTCCATCTCCTGTAAAGCTGCCTTTGTTGGAGCTACAAGGTGCAGAGATATATCTGCATGGACATCTTGCATTACTGAATGGATTTTCGCTCTAAGTGTGCTATACCTCAGAGGTTTGGGGCTTGCTTAGCTCAAACCGGCTCTGGACGCTAACCTCATTGGTCCATTCATCCTCCTGTGAAGATATCTCAGCACACGCATTCGACTAAATTCAGCTCAGAAATTAAAAAAATAAAGCAAATGAAAATGAGTTATCATTTCTGCCCTTCCTCTCCACTCCCCCTGCATCCTCCACACCTCCCAGTATGCATTCTTTAATCATGCATTGAGGAATAAAATATTGCTGGGTAGACATGGCTGCATGTCTCTCCACTGGAGGCGTGTGACAGCGACTTTGATCTCACGGAGAAAAGGGGGCCGAGGCTCCAGGAGAAAATTATCAATGAGGGCGAGAGGGGAAAAGAAAACATTGCCCCAGCCAATTATCAAGAGTTATGTTTTATTCAGAGCCCGAGCCGGGTGCCCATGAATCTCCCGTACGTTTGTGGCAGAGGGGGAAAAAGAATAAAACCACCCCTTTCGTAGCACATGGAGTTATTTCATTTGTAGCGTGGGCTCCTTGTCCCCCTTGCTGTCTCTGCCCTAACTGTCTTTCCAGGGGCATGAGGGAGGGGCCGTCTGATTCCGTCTGCTCTATCAGGAGCTCCTCGCAAAGAAGCAGATTTCAGGAAATGTGAGGGACGTCAAAGATCATGTCAGAGTTGGGCAACAAAGAACATCCGTGTCTGCAAATACTGAAGTCGAGTTGCATTCAGAAATGAAAAATACTAAATAAATCAGCTCTTTAAGGGAACCATGCATTGAACGTTGTTATTTTTCAGGAACCAAAAGTTGTTCTTCTGTGGCATCGCTACAAAGACCCCAAAGAAGGACCTTTATTTGTAACAGTTTACTCAATTAACCCAAACCCCGCCCTCTCCCTCACCCTGCCAACAAAAAAGAAACACATGGATAAAAAAATGTAGTAATCTGTACTAAACCTAAAACTTCTTAAAGCTGCCTGACTTTTATTTTGAAATTCTAACAGGAAAATGGGGAAATAATTGGGGAGAAATAAATTTACCCACCGCCGCTACAGTTCAGTGTAAGAATGCTTAATAAACTGCAGGTTTGTGTTGAGGTTAAGATTAAGATTAGGATTAAGATTAGAGGCAGGGTAAAGGCCAGGGAATGTCAAGTTGCTGTTGATAGAAGATAGATGTATTTATTGTATCTCCAACTTTACATGAGGAGGAAAAATCCTTCTTTCAGTGGAACTTAATGGACCTTCATGTAAAAAATATTTCATTCCAAGGATTTTCATTTGGTCTGTTCTTCATGAGATTTCGACCCAATGTAGAGAACAACTGCCCGATTCACATTACGTTATGTTAAGGAAAGCATCAGTGTGCTACCCAAATAAAGTATTCCTGAATTTGCTCTGGGATTCTTGCAGCGCGGACCGTGAAAGAAGACGGCCCATCGGTAATCCACTCTACCAACGATGACGATCTCAACAAGCTGGAACAAGCTGAAGTTTACAGTCATAAGAAACACCTTAAACATGATACCCAGTAGAGTCCAGTGATCAAAGCCAGGTAAACAGAGTTTGTTGGTGGAAGCTGGAGTGTATTGCCCCATCCCAGGTGACCCAGCACCAAAAAGAAAGAAAAAAAAAAGCTACATACATCTGAGCTGTGACACAGAGCAATGCTACACGTCAATTAACGTGCATGATCGTCCTCTTCAGAATGAGGCTAAGCAGCTCACTTATGTGCTCAGCTGGCTGTGTAACCTGATTGCAATAATGAGAACATATTTCAGCAGCGGGGTGTTCGTTTGCAACCGTACCCTCGCACAATGTGTGTGTGTGTGTGTGTGTGTGTGCATGTGTTTTTCCTCTTGAGAAGGGCTAGCTGTCAATCTTTAAAAAAACTACAGGCATGCAATATGTCTTCCTGGTGGTGGGGAAGGAAAGGCAAGGTTAAAGTTGTCTCCTCGTCTCTTGAGAGGATTATTATAGTGAGCGCGAGGGAGGCTGGAGAATCTAATGCATGCATCGGATTGTTACAGCTGCCATTCAGACGCTGGGCTGAGGCAGAAATATTTAAGGATCTTGTATTTAGCCACCCGTCGTCTGCAACTCCTGCTTCACTTCTCTGATAAAATTCGACCTGAGAGGTGAATATATTTACTCATACTCGCTTTCGCACTCTCCCTTGGAAATATCCCAAAAAAAAATCACAACTTGATTTTGCGAGAGATTGAACAAATTCCTTCATGTTTTTTTTTTGTACAGTTTTTATTTATTTATATAAAGCAAATGTCTTGTCAGATTCCAGTCCTTTTAGGCACTCTGCTTTATTTAAACCAAAAAGAGGATTCTCCATTCACCCTTAAAAATGAGTCGCTACTAAAAACCAACAACAACAAAAGAAACCCATGTATTTCCAGTTTTATAATAAAAATTTATCTATGATAAAATGACCCACTTTAGAAATGCTATTATATATATATATATATATATATATATATATATATATATATATATATATAATAGCATTTCTAAAGTGGGAGTTGCTTTGGACCCTTGGTTCAAAAGTGGTTCTCTATGGCACCTAACAAGTTTCTGTAGAGTTGCTTTGGACCCTTGGTTCAAAAGTGGTTCTCTCTATATATATATATATATATATATATATAATAGCATTTCTAAAGTGGGAGTTGCTTTGGACCCTTGGTTCAAAAGTGGTTCTCTATGGCACCTAACAAGTTTCACAATTATAACAAGTCTATATACTCTATGAACCCCTAACAAAAGGCTTCTATAACTCACTACAATAGTTCATGTGCTATAAAGGTTCTTCATGACAGAACCATATAAACTAGCTTTTCCAGCATAGAACCATTTAAGCATTCAAATGCTTATTTGAGTTGTCAAGGTTCTTAAAGAATCACTGCCTTTACCAAAGAACCCACTTTTTGAAGAGCGTGGACTTACGCTCTTCTTCAGGGATTTACATTGTTGTGAATGAGATGTGTGAGTGTGAGGAACCTTTTAAAAGATTAAAGAACCTCCACAGAATGCAAATGTTCTCTATTAACTGCATTTTCTCTCTGGAACCCAACACCCAAGCCAAGAACCGTTTAGGAAGCATGTATTTTTAAGAGTGCAGAGTGAAAAGCCAGGATGTTTTACCTTTGGCATGAAGGGGGTGCTGCAACTCCTTGTTTTTCCTAACGCTCCCAGTCATCTGACTCCATATGTGGCCCTCTTCAACATTCCCTTCATCCAGTGGGGACACAAACATTTTAATGTGGCCAGTGAAGAAAAAATAATCAACGCAAATCACTATCAGGACACTCCAGAAATAAGATACGACTAATTCATCACGCTGCTTGCAGGGCTCTGTGTGGTGGGCTGGTTTAGGTGGCAGCAGAGGAAAGAACTTGTGCAAGGCAAGGTAGGAGAAATCTCTTTGATTTAGAAAACAGCTTGAAATTCTTCACAAAACAAATATAAGTCTGTAATCCAGCAAAGGACAAATTCCTGTATGGACTGAAATATGAAATATGAAAAACCACTCGGGCTGAGGTTTGAGTTAGCCCGTCTGGCTGAAGGTAGACTCTGCCTGTATACAAATTTCGTCCATGTGTGAAGGAATTAAACTGGGCCTATTTGGAAATTCCTGCGCGATGAAAGGGGAAAGAATATCCACCCCCCAAAATGATTAATGTGCTGTTCAGGTACACAGAAGATTGAGCGAACCTGTCATCGCACCATATGGTACCAATTTATTCCAGAGAACCAAAAGGCCAGTCCGCTTCGCAGGCTCCTGTAGCTTTGCTTTTGCCCTGTTCTCATGCCATGCTCTCCGAGCCGCCGTGATCACCCCACTGTACTGCACGGCAAAACCGAAGCAGGCCTGTCAGAAAAACTGTTTTCAAACAGCCCAATTGGTTATTTATTTGGCTGCATTTGAAGAGGCTCATTATTGAACGAGAGAGGGAGGTCTGAGGAGAACGTCTGGAAGGCTGAGGTTGGAAGACCGGTTAAAAAGTTGATGGGCATGCGAGATCAATAGATCAAAACACGTCATAAAACTTGCTTGTTTGCAACCTTACCATTCCTTGACACAGGACTGGAGAACTATGCAATTCCTGCAAACAGAAATATCATTAGAACAGGTTCAGTGTTGATATTTTGCAATACAATCAACAGGGATATTAAATAGTAATGTTTTATAGAGGTAAATAAATCATTTCACAAAGAAAGGAATGCTTTTGTTTTGTATTTTAGAACTGCGGAAAGTAGCGACCTTGCTATTAGATATGGTTTTCTGAAAGAATGCTAAAACTCATACAAGGCTACAAACAGAGGTTTTGTGTGTTTTGGTTATATATATATATATATATATATATATATATATATATATATATATATATATATATGTGTGTGTGTGTATATATATATATATGGAGATACAAGGTATTCGTGTGATATATATATGCATATATGTGTATATATATATACACACACACACACACATATATATATACATATATATATATATATATATATATATATATATATATCACACTATCACACCTAGTATCTCCACTGTTGTTGTCGTTTTTACTTTTAGATTGAAAAATCTGGCAGTTATGTCATGTCATGATAAATGGACAAAATAGAAATGCTCTAAAATAAAATTATATTATTATATATATATAATATTTTTGCTTTGACTTCCATTAAAGTTAAGAAGGCTTTAGGACACACAAGGTTTTTGTCTGACAATGACTATATATATATATATAACATCTGTACCATCTCCAATTCAGAACGTAGCTTTAACACTGAAATCCAGTGAGATCCACTACTGTTGTGTCCCCATAATTACCAGCATGAGAGATGGAATTTCATAGTACACAGAAAACATGCAGTGATATTGCTGTTTCTGGCTGACACTGAACCTAAACGGACTTCAGAAAAAATTAGCAAAAAAAAAAAGAAATAAAAATTCAGAGCAAGAACTAGCGGTGTGAGCACAGGCCAGCTGATGTATCTCCTGGCATGTCGAATTAAGCTGAAAGGTATAATTTGCCATGTCTTGAGGTTTATCCTTTACCTCCCTTCCTAGGGTCTTTGCAAAGAAATATAGATTCAGAGAGGGCCAGTTAGATTCATTGCTCACATTTGAGGATGAAACAAGGTCACTGAGCTTTTGGGGACATGATTCATGGCAGCTTTGTCATGGGCTGTAAAACTTTAAACCTGCTGCACATCCTGAACGTGGAGCCTTTGGATGTCTGGCACGTTTTCATTTGACAGCTTGTCTTTATATTTAAATATCATATCAGTCTTTTAAATTCACGAGCTCTAAACTGGAAGTTATGTTTCCATAAAGACAGTTAAGGTTAAATAGAGCTATAACAGTGTGGCTTAATCTTGATAGGGTCATTTTAAGTAAAGCACATTTTTTTGTATTTTATTTTTCCCTTACAGACGTACAAAAGTTCACTTACAGTCATATGCAGTCCTGTTTGAACATTCCTGTTTTGCTGATTTTCTTGGTAAAAATAAGTGAGAATTTTCTTTATAGGAAACTTTAATCTTTGTAGAGACCATATTTAATCTGTTAAATTCAGCAAATAAACAGTACATTGTGCTTTTAATGGGAGGTAAAAGTGTGCAAATGTGTGTTTTCTATAGAGAATTTTTCTGCTGGTAACTTGATTGGGAAGGGGGCAACATTTTTGGCACATGACTGTATGATGTTTGTGTGGGGTTTTGTATCAAAAATACAATTATTAAATAATAATTATATAAATAATAATTTAATTTAACAAAATATAAATGTGGCAGTTGTTCTTTACATTGTGTCAAAATGTCATGATAAATGAACCAATAGAAATGCTCCAAAATGACTTGGAATAAAACCTTTCTGCATTGTCTTCCATATGGATACAACCAGAGATTTATGCCTGACAGCTACTGTATTTACGTTATGTAAAAGAGATGTGTTCTGACTATCTAATGCCTCCTTCAAAAAGCAGTCTGGAATGAACCAACCCTTTATGACTCCAGTGTGAACGGGCGGGGCTAAACTGCTGTAGGCTGAACAGGTGTTTTTTTTTACAGCTTAGTCTCCATGTATGGACAGTGTGAGCTGAGGAGGCAATGTTATGTTTGGAAAGTTAATATTTATATACTACTTAAAGTGTTTTATTTTTTATGATGTGAAAAGTATATTTTATGATTTGGTTGGTTGGTTGTATTATCAGGCACGTCTGGTCAGTCCCTGCCTTTTAATCATCTCAAACTATTAGATCTTAAAATAAAATTTAATAAAATAAAAAAGCAGACTAACTTAATAGTTAAATTCATGAGAGCCCTGAGAAAAAGTCTATTTAGCTTTCAGCAAGCAGGACTTAAACTTTTTAACATTCGATAACAGTCTGCAGCAAATGAGTATTTGTATAATAAAAATAGGTGCTGTAAGAAAAGTACAGATTAATAGATTTCCCCCATCATGTTCTATTTCTGCCAGATTAATTGTTCATTTTCTTGTCACTGCAGGCACATGAGGACGGGTATAAACCTTTTTAACAAGCTAAACTCAACTGGGTTTTATTATCTAAGATGTGATTTCGGTTTAAATGTTTTTTTTTTCCTCCTAATCCAAGGCCAATCCTTATTTACTGCCTCTCCCCCTGCCCCTCTCTCTCTCTCCCTCTCTCTCTCTCTCTCTCTCTCCGTACCCTCAGTTGCTAGGGAGAGAACTCCCTCTCATACTGAATGGGCTGAATATCCTCCCTTAGCTAAGTCATGCTGACACCCATTGTCAGATACAGTATCTGCCTTTCAGACATTCACTATTGGCTTTGTCCCTGGCTCTAACCCACCGCACCCACCCACCCATCCCCCTCCAAAAAAAAAAAATTGGTACAGAATGAACTGTCCGGAATGGCAGTTCCGAAACGGGGCACTTTCTCCATGCAAAAGCAACACAACAGACCTCATAATTTGGCCAGTGTGCGCTCTCATTTCCATTCGGAGGGGCGTAAGGTCTAATGGAAAAACAGCACAACTTTGCCTGTTGTTGGACTAGTCAGCTGGAATAAACATTTCAATTCCAACGCAATCATCTGCACACCTAATAATTACAGGGACACGTCTTCCAGACTCGCCGGCTAATGAGTGTGTTCAATGGTGTCATCACTGTGCTCGGCAAATATGAAAACAGGAAATAATATTGAAAGTGGAAAGAAGCTTAATGACCCGATAATTCTGTCTTGATGAGTGGACACGTTTTATCCACTTTGAATACCAAACAAGCAGGGAGCACTTGCTTTTCCATCACCCTTGAGCTCGCTTGCAGGCCTTGGCTTTTGTTTTCTGCTTTTCTGGTCTTTAGCATCTGTTAATGATTAATATGCACAAACAGACTTCCACACTGAGCAGAGCTGGAATGCGTTCTTTCATTGCACACTCCTACATTAAGAAATTGGATTTCTTTGTAGAGATGCCACAGAGCGGGGTGGCCAAACTTTTGCTTTGTGGGCCTGGGGTCAAAAAGACAAAACAATATACAGGGAAAAAATAAATAAATATATAAATAAATATAGATATTAATATAACTATATTAAATATATACTATATAGTAAAACAGTTTAAAATGCACTTATATGTATTTAGTTATATAGTTTTATATATAGTTATATAATATTTAAAAAAATATGTTTGTTCTCCCATAAGTCTCTTTCAGGCATGAACAGTAAGCCAGAACCTTTCTACAGAATACCTGGAGGAGCTGTGTGTGTGAACGCAAATGTCTGAATCTGTACCAGACATTACTCGGACTTCGTCTTGCCAGTCTCCCTGTACAAAGTCCAGGTAGTATCCAAATAAGCTGTGTGAATAGAATAGAGTAGAGCAGGTCATTTTCCAGAGAATTCACAGTTGATGACATCATTATGGATGAGACGGTGGCCTTGTTCGCCAACTTCGATGTGCCGTATAGAAAACACTGCTATTTCCACAGCCTACTTTTGCGTCCTGCCACGCTTCCTGCACATGCTACATAGGTGTGCCCCTTGCCGTAACCACGCAGAACATTTCCTGTAGTGAGAACACGTCTGACACGGAACAATTCTCGCTCTCCGTGTGAAAGGGTAACTCCGGATAATGTCTGGACCTGATTTGCTTACTTACTTCACGTCTAAAACCACAACTGAGTGATGGGGTGTTGCTAGAGTAGATTTCTGGCAGCCAAATAAGACACTTCACAGGTCATACTGTAGAATAACCACAATTTTAAGGCCCAATGTTTGGCCCCCATACAGCTCTGGAAAAAATTAAGAGACCACTTCTGCATCTCTACGTGTATGTCAGCCATTTTATTCCAGGCATTTCATCAAACAAAGCTGAGTTACCTGAATTTGCAGACAATGAATGGCATAAAGTCACCCAACAGCAATATGAAAGACTAGTGGAGAGCCTGCCAGGACATGAGAGCTGTGATTGAATTACCATAGTGAATTCTGAACGCTCACAAAGTTCAAACATTAGTACAGTGTTGTTTAAATTTCAATAATAACTTAATTATTATAATTTGTTTGCATTATTTGAGCAGTTGTTTTTGAGCAGTTGTCATTTCTGAAAATTAATGCACTTAATAGCAAATATTTTTATTTGGAATTTAAGGGGGAATGTTGTCCATGGTTTATGAAATGCAACATACAATATGTGTGTTTATATACCAAAATAGTCATTTATCATAATTGCAATTTGTCATAATGTATGACTGTAATGAAAATTGAGCAGGTGTTCTTAGTCCTGGCCCTGGTTGTTTACAGTCCTGCATAGTATCGCTCCAAGCCTAATCTAACAAACTTAATCTAGGTAATGGAGGCCCTCAGGGTGTCTCAATATTACAGGCAGGTGTGTTGGGCCTGAACTAATCAGGATCGTAGATCTCCAGGACCAGGACAGAGCACCCTTCCCTTGGCAGGATGTTTCTGTTGCTGTGCCTTTAATTGTATTATGCCTTGTTGAAAAAGCAATCCAGACTGAAACACTATCTAACGAATGTCCAGCACAAATGGGTGGGCTAAGCTTCTGTAGGCTGAATAGGCAGATATATGGAAATCTTCAGTGGTTTTCATAATATCACAAAGATGGAAAAATTCATGGGCTGCTTCCGAAGCTTAGTTTCTGTACGTATGGACTGGATGGGTGATGGGTATGTTTGCATACGACATCAAACTCTTTTATCAAAATCAAGCAGGGAAAATGTCGTTTTTCTGTGATATAGGCCTTTAATGACACTCCACATGATATAACGGCCTTATATTAATTCATGTATTTTTTCCAAGCAAAGACAAAATTGCCATTGATCAAAAGACTCCAGTATTGCAGTTAAAAAGCCTGTCAGTTGTAATGATTCTAATTGTTGCCCATTGCTTTGGTTTTAGACGCAGGCAGGCAGATGCAAGCAGGCCGACATGAAAGCATCTCGAGAAAGAAATGGACCGTCTAGCAGTGTCAAATGGCAATGAGGAGTATTTAAGAAAAGGCTCAGTGGCTCATCGGGGCGTGACATGCAGTTTTAGCCTTTGTTACTTGAAACACAGGCAGACTAACATTATACACTATCACACAAAGAGATGCTGCTTCTCCACCACTTTAATCTCTAATCCAGGCAAGTCTCACAATGCGGGCTGAAGACTGCGTAGGCGCAGCTACTGCTATGCTAATAGGTCTGGTGCTAAAAGCTGTAATTCTGTCAGCTGATCGTTGGCCTGATTTATTTTTAGCTGAGCGAAGTAGGAATGTCATAGCTCGTCAAAGTTGGGGGCACAATGCGTTTGGTGAGGGCAGAAATGGATAAATAGATAAATGGATAATTGGTTGGGATTAAAAGCTCTTAGGAAGAAAGATGTGCTCTCACCGCGTTTATGTGCAATGTGTGTCTACACTCTCGAAAGGTGGACAAATGGGCTATCTGGAGCGATACAATAGAGGAACCACTTTTACTTCCTGACAGAACTTTTCAATGTGTTTTTCTTTTTTTTTTTTTAGAAAGCATTGTGATATGCATAATCACAGGATGCTTATATGTTCAACTGTATCATAATAAATCATAACAGACTATATATATATATATATATATATATATATATATATATATATATATAAACTCTATACACTGTATGGCCAAAAGTATTGGGATACCTGCTCATTTACTGTTACTTCTGAAATCATGGGTATTAAAAAAGACTCTATCCTCCTTTTTTTGGAGTCTCCACTGACCAGGGAAAGATTTCTACTACATTCTGAAGCATTGCTGTGAGGATTTGATTGCAGTCACCGACCAAAGCGTTACTAAGAGCAGGGTTTTGGATGATCACCACCCCACCTCACCCTTATCTCCCCAACTCATCCTAAAAGTATTAGCTAGAGCACCATCATTCCAGAGAGCACAGTTCCACAGCTCAATGCCGGGGGGCTTTAGCTTATACCCATCTAGCCCATTGTATGGCATCTTCTCCAAAGAGTCCTTTTTCATTGGCAGTACGGCTCTGCAGGGACTGGACAAGCTGTGTGTGTGCATTTGCACATCTGTATTCATCAGAAGGGGTGTCCACAAACATTTGGACATATAGTGTGCATATTATGAAGTGGAACTGCCCAGTGGTCTAATCTTTAGGAGTTTGCAATAATTTTCACAACAACAGGAAATGATCAGATTTAAGAGACGCGTGTTTATGCACAAAGTATAGGTATGCTCAAAGTATAGGTTCTGCATACATTCAAAATATTACAGCTATAGCAGCATTATTATTATTCCATTAAACACTCAAATCCCACAGCAAGTTCAGGCTATTCTAGTTTTTACTTTTATTCCTTTAAAAAAACTAAAACGCTACAAAGGGTTCTTTGAACGCTGCCATAGAAGAACCGTATTTTTTGTTCCATACAAAACTGTTTGTAAAAGAGACGTGTGTGAAGAGCAGTTTAAAGGTTTCTAAGGTTTAGAGGTTCTTCACGCTCACATTTCTTTTACAAACGTTTTACAATTGGTTCTTTATGGAAACAAAACCAATTACTTCATGGCATCGCTCAAAGAACCCTTTGTAGCATCCTTATTGTGTACAATGCTTTAATAATACTAGCCCTACATGTTTCATACATGTGGACTGTTTCTCTGGAGCTGCACCTATGATATTAGTGTAGGTATTTGTATGATTAACAGTCATAAGCAGGCACTCCTAGCTTCAGTGCAACTGCTGCAAATGGGCAGATACAGTATATTGATGCTGCGAGTATATTGATAGTTTAAGCAGTTGTTTTTTACATTGTGTTTCCATGATGAATGGACCAATAGAAATGCTCCAGAATGACTTGAGAATGGGCTCATTCTTGTTACATTGACTTCCATTGAAAGTTAAGAAGGCCCTTTTCTTCTTCTGTAAAGTTGCCATTTTGGAGTCTATCCTGCATTTGTTGAGCCTCTACTAGTGTCTCTAGTGGCCTGGGAAGGATTTTTACTAGATTGTACTAGAAGCATTACAGTGAGGATTTGATTGCATTCACTGACAAGAGCGTTAGTATGGTACCACCCTACCACATCCCAAACTCCCCAACTCATCCCAAAAAATGAAGCACCATCATTCCAGAGCACACAGTTCCATTGCTCCACAGCTCAATGCTCAATCGGGGGTGGGGGGTGGGGGTGTTGCTTTATACCCCTTTAGCCCACGTCTGGCGTTAATCATGGTGCTTACAGTACTTGCAGTACGTCTCCACAGCGACTGGACAAGCTGTGTGTGTGCATTTGCACATCTGTATTCATTAGAAGCATTCGATGGAGCACCTACCATCATCCCAGAGAACACAGTTCCACTGCTCCACAGAAACTCAATGAAAGGGGGGTTCCCAAGGTTTTTGTGTCTCCATTTTTTAATGACATCAGAAAAAGCATTAATTCCCAGCAGGCTGTTTTTGCCGCCCAGTGTCCATAAATGGGCTGCAAGGGCCGGAGAGTGAGCGTAACATTTTGAAACGTTAACAATATTTGCAGACTACATCAAACAGGGAGGAAGATTTGTTTTCCTGTGATATGGGTCCTTTACGAATAAGCTCATTATTTTCCATTGTTTCCAGGTAGTTACTGAATAATAAGCTTTTGATGTCGGAGTTACTGGGGGGCTTCCTTGTCCTCCTCCTCATTCCTCCAGCCCGTGTGAAAGACCAGCTGCTCTGCCTTCACCCTGTTATAGGACAATGCAAAATTTGCTCAAGCATCCTCACATTTTGTAGGTTAAATCAATCTTCAGCCTGATTACACTCTGCATTTAAGCTCATGTAGTAGTCAGACAGGTGCCAGGGCCCAAAGGTGCCAAGGTGCACATGTGGATGTACCCTGATTTCCCACCGTGTGCCTTAAACAAGCTTTAAAAGTGCTCTACACTGCAGTTCTTCTATACAGAACAGTGGATCTTTGCCTGGTGAAATGGTTCTTCAGAACGTTGTTGTGGTTCTATATTGCACCAAAAAATGGGAGAACCGTTTCTGGTTCTGGTGTAGTCCTGGATTTCAACTTAACGAGGGCTGAAATCTTTTTCCCTTGGATTAACAAGCCTAAAATGATGGGAGGGGTGGGCATGGCAGCTGGGGCTGACCACTGCAGAGCAATCTGGAAGGAAATACAGTCCAGAGGGTTACATGCACACACACACACACACACACACACACACTACACAGTCTTGTAAAACTATTTTTGTTGGGTGTTTCCATTTAATTGAGTAATAATGTAGCTGTAATGTTTTTTTTGTTAATCAAATCTAAAAAAAAATTCCCCCACCCACCTACACCCCCACCTGTTCAAGTTAGAATTGTCCACATGACACCAAAAACAATGAGTTGTAATGGTTGTAGTGGGAATACAGATAAACCTACAGGGGTCCTTACTACAGTATATTACTGTTTAATAACAGTTATACATAATTAGATAGTGAACACATCTCATTCACAAATGAACACAACAATGAGTTGATTTGTTACCATGTGCCTTAGCATTCTCTCCTCATACATACACACACAGAGACTGAAACATGCTGTTAATTCATATTCACACTATTAACACATTGGCACCTGACCACGGTCCCTATCCTCCAGTGTTGTGGATGCAGCCAGTGACAGCAGGAGCTGAAGGGAGGTCAGTTGACGAGTTGTCACAGCAAGTCTCTGATCATCAGGCTGTAATTAGTGCCTGGTTGCGCTCAGATGTGCGGTGGCCCGGCAGCGGTGAAAGCAACCACACCAGCAGCACTCTAACCGGAGACTCTGGCTCCGTTCCAAAGCTCCTCAAATTGCTTCCTCTCCTCATCTCCTTTTCCTTCGTGATGCCCTGTGATTGGCGAAGCAAAAATGGCAAAGAATCGCTCATCGAATTGATCACAGAGAGGAAGCAAGGGAAGGACACTTCTTCTACAGCGTCAGAGTTTGGCCTCCTGTCTCTCACAGCTCGCCGGGCATTGGAGAGGCCC